>NC_074671.1:7413706-7493706 GCF_029448725.1 Salvelinus fontinalis
CTGGATACCGCTGCCGTAACTCCGTGGCCTGTAGAACCTCTTCCCCGTAGAGTCTGGATACCCCTGCCGTAACTCCGTGGCCTGTAGAACCTCTTCCCCGTAGAGTCTGGATACCGCTGCCGTAACTCCGTGGCCTGTAGAACCTCTTCCCCGTAGAGTCTGGATACCGCTGCCGTAACTCCGTGGCCTGTAGAACCTCTTCCCCGTAGAGTCTGGATACCGCTGCCGTAACTCCGTGGCCTGTAGAACCTCTTCCCCGTAGAGTCTGGATACCGCTGCCGTAACTCCATGGCCTGTAGAACCTCTTCCCCGTAGAGTCTGGATACCGCTGCCGTAACTCCGTGGCCTGTAGAACCTCTTCCCCGTAGAGTCTGGATACCGCTGTTGTATCTCCTTGGCCTGTAGAACCTCTTCCCCGTAGAGTCTGGATACCGCTGTCATAACTCCGTGGCCTGTAGAACCTCTTCCCCGTAGAGTCTGGATACCGCTGTCGTATCTCCTTGGCCTGTAGAACCTCTCATTCATCACAGACGTAATGAGTTTTAAGCCCACCTCAGCAGCTCTCTCATTTAACAGAATGGTAGTATGATTGAGGAACGTTGTCAATAGAATCAACTCTGTTTTTAATCAAGGAAAATCCATTTGAAGAAAAAATTTAATTAACTCCTATCAGTAATTGTGGATTAGTGAATTAGTATTTTGTAAATCACTATGCCTTATACTGCAAGATTTATCTCAAAACATCTGGGCTCCTTTCCAGGTTTCCCTGTGAAAAGAGAGGGGACCAGGGTGGAGGGCCAAAGAGGGTTAGAAGGGAGGAGAAGAGGGGAGGAGAAGAGAGGGGGGAAGAAGGGAGGAGAGGATGGAGGAGAAGAGGAGAAGAGAGGAGGGAAGAAGGGAGGAGAGGATGGAGGAGTGGAGGAGAAGAGAGGAGGGAAGAAGGGAGGAGAAGATGGAGGAGGGTAGGAGAAGGGAGGAGGGAAGAAGGGAGGAGAAGATGGAGGAGGAGAAGAGAGGAGGGAAGAAGAGAGGAGAGGATGGAGGAGTGGAGGAGAAGAGAGGAGGGAAGAAGGGAGGAGAGGATGGAGGAGTGGAGGAGAAGAGAGGAGGGAAGAAGGGAGGAGAAGATGGAGGAGAAGAGGAAAAGAGAGGAGGGAAGAAGGGAGCAGAAGATGGAGGAGAAGAGAGGAGGGAAGAAGGGAGGAGGGATGATGGGGAATCGAGATGATTGACCATCTCGATTGATGTGGACTCTGTTTTTGCAACGTGCTGGCGTCCCTTGTTCGACTAATAGTGCCTAGCTCCCAGATCACAATATACACGTCGCTGACTACTAAAGGGACAGTTGACGACTGCTAACCATTATAAAGGGACAGTTGATTACTGCTAACCATTATAAAGGGACAGTTGATTACTGCTAACCATTATAAAGGGACAGTTAATTACTGCTAACCATTATAAAGGGACAGTTGATTACTGCTAACCATTATAAAGGGACAGTTGATTACTGCTAACCATTACAAAGGGACAGTTGACGACTGCTAACCATTATAAAGGGACAGTTGATTACTGCTAACCATTATAAAGGGACAGTTGATTACTGCTAACCATTATAAAGGGACAGTTGATTACTGCTAACCATTATAAAGGGACAGTTGATTACTGCTAACCATTATAAAAGGGACAGTTGATTACTGCTAACCATTATAAAGGGACAGTTGATTACTGCTAACCATTATAAAGGGACAGTTGATTACTGCTAAATCAAATCAAATTTCTTTATATAGCCCTTCTTACATCAGCTGATATATCCAAGTGCTGTACAGAAACCCAGCCTAAATACTGCTAACCATTATAAAGGGACAGTTGATTATTTCTAACCATTGCTTTGCTGTATTGCAGATGGATAGCCAGACGGAGGAATGGATGGATGAAAGAATATCTGGAATCGATACCGGCCCAGTGCACACAGTGCTTGTGTGCATACATAAACCACTGTCACTCAATAGATTGTGTAGTCAAGCTGTAAGATCAACACCCCATGTACTGTGGACAGCCCTCCCCTCCCCTCCCCTTTCTTCTCCTTTCCTCTTCTCCCCTCCCCCTCCTCTCCTCTCCTCCCCTCCCCCTACTCTCCTCCCCTCCCTCTACTCTCCCCTTTCCTCGCCTCTTCTCCCCTCCTCCCCCTCCTCTCCTCTCCTCCCTACTCTCCTCTCATCTTCTCCCCCCCTACTCTCCTCTCCTCTCCTCCCCTCCCCCTCCACTCCTCCCTTCCTCCTCTCATATTGTTCCCAGATCGGATATGGACTATGAAAGTGGACTGTGCATAACAGCCAGAGACGTTATGCTTCAGATGAAATTACACTGACTGAGGGACGTTTTCAATCAGTAGATCAGGGGTGTCAAACTCATTCCACGGCGGGCCGAGCGTGTGCGGGTTTTTGTTTTTCCCTTTCAATGAAGACCTAGACAACCAGGTGAGGGGAGTTCCTTAGTAATTAGTGACCTTAATTCATCAATCAAGTACAAGGTTGGAGCGAATACCCGCAGACGCTCGGCCCTCTGGGAAATGAGTTTGACACGTGCATTAAAGCATGCCTGTACGACAAAAGAAGACATACAACGGATACTATTTTAATTATGGAACAAGACAGATTAAAATGGTTTAGTCAAAAAACAAGAGCAAATGAAATGTCCCACAATAGGGCGTTGAATCATTCTGTTTCTACTCAGCCTCTGCTGCCGACCTTCTTACTGACCAATCAAACTGAAATATAAAACTATCACCTAGTCACAGTTCTACTGGACTTCCTGTTCTTACTCAACCTTTACCTGTGACTGCTAGACAACAGACTCTCTGGCAGACGGTCACATTATTTCACACAGACGTTAATATTTGGCTGGAGACAAATCTCCATGGTTTCACCAGTAACCCCCGACTCCTTAACCCTTTTGGGATTAGAACCGGCCTCCCGCCGTCCTCGTTCCAATCGCTCCCAACGTGCAGTGATCACTGATGACACAATAAAGAAAGATCAAAGTTTTGGGCCGTCTTCACATGACTGATTATATGGCAACAGATGAAGGAATCCTTTCCTCCCCCTCCTCCCTCCCTCCCTCCCTCCCTCCCTCCCTCCCTCCCTCCCTCCATTCTCCTCCCTGCATCCCCCTCCTCCTCCCTGCCTTCCCCTCCTTCCTCCTCCCTCCCTCCTTCCCCCTCCCTCCCTCCTTCCCCCTCCCTCCTTCCCCCTCCGCCCTTCCCCCTCCACCCTTCCTCCCCGTCCCCTCTTCCTTCCACCTTGCCTCCTCCCCCGCCCTCATCCTCCCTCCTTCCACCCTCTCTCCTCCCTGCTTCCACCACCATCCTCCCTGCATCCTCCTCCTTCCACCTTGCCTCCTCCCTCCACCCTCCCTCCCTCTCCCTCTTCCCTCCTCCTCCTCCCTGCAACTCCTTTTGTTTCTTAATGTTCCAAGTCTATTAAGAGATGATCAGGTGATTGAGTAAGAGATGATCAGGGATAAGGTGATTGAGTAAGAGATGATCAGGTGATTAAGTAAGAGATGATCAGGTGATTGAGTAAGAGATGATCAGTGATCAGGTGATTGAGTAAGAGATGATCAGGTGATTGAGTAAGAGATGATCAGGTGATTGAGTAAGAGATGATCAGGTGATTGAGTAAGAGATGATCAGGTGATTGAGTAAGAGATGATCAGGTGATTGAGTAAGAGATGATCAGGTGATTGAGTAAGAGATGATCAGTGATCAGGTGATTAAGTAAGAGATGATCAGTGATGAGGTGATTAAGTAAGAGATGATCAGTGATGAGGTGATTAAGTAAGAGATGATCAGTGATGAGGTGATTAAGTAAGAGATGATCAGTGATCAGGTGATTAAGTAAGAGATGTTCAGGCATCAGGTGATTAAGTAAGAGATGTTCAGGGATAATGTGATTGAGTAAGAGATGATCAGTGATCAGGTGATTAAGTAAGAGATGATCAGGGATGAGGGTGAATAAGTAAGGGATGATCAGGGATGAGGTGATTAAGTAAGAGATGATCAGGGATAAGGTGATTAACAGATGATCAGGGATGAGGGTGATTAAGTAAGAGATGATCAGGGATAAGGTGATTAACAGATGATCAGGGATGAGGGTGATTAAGTAAGAGATGATCAGGGATGAGGGTGATTAAGTAAGAGATTATCAGGGATGAGGGTGATTAAGTAAGAGATTATCAGGGATGAGGGTGATTAAGTAAGAGATTATCAGGGATGAGGGTGATTAAGTAAGAGATTATCAGGGATGAGGGTGAATAAGTAAGAGATTATCAGGGATGAGGGTGATTAAGTAAGAGATTATCAGGGATGAGGGTGAATAAGTAAGAGATTATCAGGGATGAGGGTGATTAAGTAAGAGATTATCAGGGATGAGGGTGAATAAGTAAGTGTAACGTTCCTGACCTATTTTTATGTTATTTTGATTATGTTTAGTTGGTCAGGGCGTGAGTTGGGGTGGGCATTGTATGTTGTGTGTGTTTGGTTAGTCCATGGGTGTTGTATGTGTATGGGATAGTGTTTGTTAGGTTGTCTAGTTATGTCTATGGCTGCCTAGATTGGGTCTCAATCAGAGACAGCTGTCATTCATTTGTCTCTGATTGGGAGCCAGATTTAAGGTAGCCATAGGCAGTAGGCTTTTGTGGGTGTTTGTTCCTGTGTCCACACAGGACAGTTGAAGGTTAGTCACGTTTGTTGTTTTGTAGTTTTTGTAGTGTCTTGTTTTGCTGTGTTCATTAAAAGATGGCTTATTTCCCTCAATCCGCATCTTGGTCCTATCCATGCTCCTCCTCGTCTAAGGGGGAGAACAACAATGACTGCCTTTACAGAAACACCGACCACAACAGGACCAAGCGGATTGAGGAGAGAGAAAAGGAACTACAGCAATGGGGAAAAGAGGAATGGACTTGGGAGGAGATTCTGGACGGAGAAGGACCCTGGGCAGAACCAGAGGAGTGTCGCCGCCCAAAAGCGGAGCTGGAGGCAGCAAAGGCGGAGAGGAGGTTTTATGAGGCAAAAGCAAGGCAGAGCGGCTGGAAGCCTGAGAGGCTCACCCAAAAATTTCTTGGGGGGGGGGCTAAAGGGGGGTGTGGTGAAGCCGGGTTGGATACCTGAGCCAACTCCCCGGGCTTGCCGTGGAGTAAGAGGGCGTCGTACTGGTCAGACACCGTGTTATGCGGTAAAGCGCACGGTGTCCCCAGTACGCGTGCTTAGCCCAGTGCGGGCTATTCCACCTTGCCGCACTGGGAGGGCTAGGTTGGGCATCGAGCCGGATGCCATGAAGCCGGCCCAACGTATCTGGCCTCCAGTACGTCTCCTCGGGCCGGCGTACATGGCACCAGCCTTACAGGTGGTGTCCCCGGTTCGCCTGCATAGCCCAGTGCGGGCTATTCCACCTCGCCGCACTGGCAGGGCTACGGGGACCATTCAACCTGGTAGGGTTGGGGAGGCTCGGTGCTCAAGAGCACGTGTCCTCCTTCACGGTCCGGTATATCCGGCGCCACCTTCCCACCCCAGCTCAGTACCACCAGTGCCTACACCACGCACCAGGCTTCCAGTGGATCTCCAGAGCCCTGTTCCTCCTCCACGTACTCTCCCTATGGTGCGTGTCTCCAGCCCAGTGCCTCCAGTTCCGGCACCACGCACCAAGCCTCCTGTGCGTCTCCAGAGCCCTGGACGCACTGTTCCTTCTCCCCGCACTCGCCCTGAGGTGCGTGCCCTCAGCCCGGTACCTCCAGTTCCGGTACCACGCACCAGGCCTAGAGTGCGCCACGAGAGTCCAGTGTGCCCTGTTCCTGTTCCCTGCACTCGCCCTGAGGTGCGTGCCCTCAGCCCGGTACCTCCAGTTCCGGTACCACGCACCAGGCCTATAGTGCGTCTCAGCCGGCCAGAGTCTGCCGTCTGCCCAGCGGTGCCTGAACGGCCCGTCTGCCCAGCTCCGTCTGAGCCATCTGTCTGCCCAGCTCCGTCTGAGCCATCTGTCTGCCCAGCGCCGTCTGAGCCATCTGTCTGCCCAGCGCCGTCTGAGCCATCTGTCTGCCCAGCGCCGTCTGAGCCATCTGTCTGCCCAGCGCCGTCTGAGCCATCTGTCTGCCCAGCGCCGTCTGAGCCATCTGTCTGCCCAGCGCCGTCTGAGCCATCCGTCTGCCACGAGCCATTAGAGCCGCCCGTCTGTCCCGAGCCAGTAGAGCCGTCCGTCAGTCAGGAGCCGCTAGAGCCGTCCGTCAGTCAGGAGCTGCCAGAGACGCCCGCCAGTCAGGAGCTGCCAGAGACGCCCGCCAGTCAGGAGCTGCCAGAGACGCCCGCCAGTCAGGAGCTGCCAGAGACGCCCGCCAGTCAGGAGCTGCCAGAGACGCCCGCCAGTCAGGAGCTGCCAGAGACGCCCGCCAGTCAGGAGCTGCCAGAGACGCCCGACAGTCCGGAGCTGCCCTACAGTCCGGAGCTGCCCTACAGTCCGGAGCTGCCCTACAGTCCGGAGCTGCCCTACAGTCCGGAGCTGCCCTACAGTCCGGAGCTGCCACTCAGCCCGGACCTGCCGGAGTCCCTCAGCCCGGACCTGCCGGAGTCCCTCAGCCCGGACCTGCCGGAGTCCCTCAGCCAGGACCTGCCGGAGTCCCTCAGCCAGGACCTGCCGGAGTCCCTCAGCCAGGACCTGCCGGAGTCCCTCAGCCAGGACCTGCCGGAGTCCCTCAGCCAGGACCTGCCGGAGTCCCTCAGCCAGGACCTGCCGCCCCTTGTCCCGGTGCCGCCCCTTGTCCCGGTGCCGCCCCTTGTCCCGGTGCCGCCCCTTGTCCCGGTGCCGCCCCTTGTCCCGGTGCCGCCCCTTGTCCCGGTGCCGCCCCTTGTCCCGGTGCCGCCCCTTGTCCCGGTGCCGCCCCTTGTCCCGGTGCTGGTCGCTCATTTAGGTGGTGTTAGTGGGAGGGTGGTCATTGGGAGGGGGATAAAGAAGCGGGGATTGATTATGGTGGGGTGGGGACCTCGCCCTCAGCCTGAGCCACCACCGTGGTCAACTGCCCACCCAGACCCTCCCCTGGACTTTGTGCTGGTGCGCCCGGCGTTCGCACCTTGAGGGGGGGGGTTCTGTAACGTTCCTGACCTATTTTTATGTTATTTTGATTATGTTTAGTTGGTCAGGGCGTGAGTTGGGGTGGGCATTGTATGTTGTGTGTGTTTGGTTAGTCCATGGGTGTTGTATGTGTATGGGATAGTGTTTGTTAGGTTGTCTAGTTATGTCTATGGCTGCCTAGATTGGGTCTCAATCAGAGACAGCTGTCATTCATTTGTCTCTGATTGGGAGCCAGATTTAAGGTAGCCATAGGCAGTAGGCTTTTGTGGGTGTTTGTTCCTGTGTCCACACAGGACAGTTGAAGGTTAGTCACGTTTGTTGTTTTGTAGTGTCTTGTTTTGCTGTGTTCATTAAAAGATGGCTTATTTCCCTCAATCCGCATCTTGGTCCTATCCATGCTCCTCCTCGTTTGAGGAGGAGAACAACATTGACTACCTTTACAGTAAGAGATGATCAGGGATAAGGTGATTAAGTAAGAGATGATCAGGGATGAGGTGATTAAGTAAGAGATGATCAGGGATGAGGTGATTAAGTAAGAGATGATCAGGGATGAGGTGATTAAGTAAGAGATGATCAGGGATTAGGTGATCGTTAAAAAGACCAGGTGCTGCAGAATAATTACATGGTGGAACCCTGGAGAGTAGATGAGGACACACATTTGACACACACACAAAAACTCCCACACACACACACACGCACACACACACACACGCGCATGCATGCACACACACACACAAACTCCCACACACAAAAAAAACTCACACACACACAGAAAAACTCAGACACACACACACAGCTACAGTTAAGAGGAGGCTTGCTAGGTCGTACAGTGTCAGCAGCTATGTTTTCATTAACTTGTCCAGTGATTTTGTTGTTGTTGTCAAAATGTAGAAAGATTGCATAGAAAATCGATGCTACAGAGGGTTTCCAATTAACTATCCTGTGTCGATAAAAACAGCTGGATGTCATTTCTTATTTGACCTTTATTTTACCAGGCAAGTCAGTGACGGCCTAGGGGGTTAACTGCCTTGTTCAGGTGCAGAGCGACAGATTTGTACCTAGTTGGCTTGGGGATTTGAACTTCGCTGCCGCCCCACCTGTCCAAAGCTCTCATCAAGGCAAAAGGTGGCTATTTGAAGAATCTCAAATATAAAATATATTTTGATTTGTTTAACGCTGTTTTGGTTACTATATGATTCCATATGTGTTATTTCATAGTTTTGATGTCTTCACTATTATTCGACAATGTAGAAAATAGTAAAAATAAAGAAAAACCCTTGAATGAGTAGATGTTCTGTTTCATGTCTCAGGTAGCCCACAAAAAAACAATGTGGTTAGAATGCAAAAATGGACTAATATTTCCCCTACTCTAATAATTATTATCTGCCGACGTATCGCCACGGCCTTGGTCATGGTGAAACTTGCACTCCTGTAGTCTAGATCCTAAATAATTGGATGGGGAATCTTGCATCAAGCCTAGCAAAGGCAAAGCAACACCGGAATTCTTGAAAGTCAAGACAATCCTTGTCCTGCAGAGAAACACCATTTTTATAGATGTGGCATTTAGAATGAGCAAGCAGTAGGCATTTAGAATGAGCAAGCAGTGGGCATTTAGAATGAGCAAGCAGTGGGCATTTAGAATGAGCAAGCAGTGGGCATTTAGAATGAGCAAGCAGTGGGCATTTAGAATGAGCAAGCAGTGGGCATTTAGAATGAGCAAGCAGTAGGCATTTAGAATGAGCAAGCAGTGGGCATTTAGAATGAGCAAGCAGTGGGCATTTAGAATGAGCAAGCAGTGGGCATTTAGAATGAGCAAGCAGTGGGCATTTAGAATGAGCAAGCAGTGGGCATTTAGAATGAGCAAGCAGTGGGCATTTAGAATGAGCAAGCAGTGGGCATTTAGAATGAGCAAGCAGTGGGCATTTAGAATGAGCAAGCAGTAGGCATTTAGAATGAGCAAGCAGTAGGCATTTAGAATGAGCAAGCAGTAGGCATTTAGAATGAGCAAGCAGTGGGCATTTAGAATGAGCAAGCAGTGGGCATTTAGAATGAGCAAGCAGTAGGCATTTAGAATGAGCAAGCAGTAGGCATTTAGAATGAGCAAGCAGCAGACATTTAGAATTAGCAAGCAGCAGGCATTTAGAATTAGCAAGCAGCAGGCATTTAGAATTAGCAAGCAGTAGACATTTAGAATTAGCAAGCAGCAGGCATTTAGAATTAGCAAGCAGTAGGATTTTAGAATTAGCAAGCAGTAGGCATTTAGAATTAGCAAGCAGTAGGATTTTAGAATTGAATGTGGAGTGGAGCTTCATAGTTAAAAGAGGATGACATCACATGCCCCATGTAACTTCAAAATTATCATAATTCATCAAATGGGTGGGTCTAATCCTGAAAACTGATTGGTTAAAACTGCATTCCCGCCAGTGTCTATTCCACGAGTTACCATCAGGCTAAATCTATGATGTTGAAATGCCTATTTAGTCTGTTTCATCTGACTGCGCAATCCACTGTCTCATCAGCCCAGCCAGGCAATTTATTAACTTGATGTCCACTATAAAAAGCATCTAGACATTATGTCACAGTTCTTTTAGACTAACATTCAGTTTTCAACAGCAGAGATTTGTATAAACATTGCTGTCTGTCTCTCCGACATTTGCAACATTGTTTCAATATTCAAAGATATCCAGCTGCCGCATAGTAATGAACGGGTCGGGACGAGACGGACAGGCAGGAAGCTTTTCTCAGCCAGTTGAAATCATGAATCGGCATCATTTTATGGATATACAGTATACAAAGAGATATCAATAGAACATCTAAATGAAGTGCAGCTAGTTAGCGGTCTCTCCAGCTTCAGTTTGAAGTGGTCGTGTTAGCTGTGTTGTTGGCTAGCTCCTCTGAACAACAGTGTCCTAACGAGAGAGCACATTTTCTATGCCAGGTGTAATCACGCCTCATTAGCTCATTGTTATGGATGTACCCATAGAAATGTCACTAGAAAACAGCTTAAACAAATACAAAATGCAGCTACTTATTTTGGCTGCACTGTTTGACGTGACAATACGTTAGCCAGAGTTGGCTAGCTTGCAAGCAAGGGATAAGAATGTTGCCAGCCAGTATGACAATGGAACATTTAGAGCGAACGACTGGGTCCATAGATACAGAACAAAAAGACTCTGGCAACCAAACCGATAGAACAAACGATCAGCCGGCTTGGGTAGCAACTCTAGATTAGTGTCGGGACTATATCTTGTAGAAGGATGAAAAAGTATGAATAAATTCATCAAAAATGTTGTTTTTTTTTATCAAAATATGGTCAATCATTATTTGAATATGTTGGGCCTAACAACACCCGTGCCAATATATCCTCCAAACACCGGCTTCTCTGGCATTATCACTTAATTGTTACAATAAAGACAGTTTGTCAAATGGATAAAACTGTTGTCCATCTTTAGAACACTTCTCCTATCGCTGTCAGTTCCATTAAACATAAACCTGGGTCAATGAAAACCTGCCTAATGACTGAGGGTTTTTTTTAAGAGTGCATAATAATACTCAGGAATTTTCTGTTTGTATATCTGTACACTGTAATGAATTGTATTGTGAAACTAATCATTTTTCAGAACTAAATAATTACATTCAAGTCTAACTGCATTCAGTGCTTGGTTGTATTTCATTGAGTCATACCTTTATTCTTATTGCATGGGAGAATATTCTGGAACCAGTAATCTAAGCTTTATATATCTATTAGTAATATCCCCAGCCTCATGGATTTACCCCTAGCGAGTCAATATCATACAAGTTCATTTACTGAGATGTCCTTTTCACCATCATTCCCATACTGATCTATCCGAGCCTTGTTGTGAGAGGGTTACAGATAACTCTGAAAGGAGCTTAGCAAGTGTAAGACCTCACAACTCTCCCTTGGATCCATCTCTGAGTAGAGTACGGGGGGGTAGGGGGGGGGTAGGAGGAAAGAGATCCATCTCTGAGTAGAGTACGGGGGGGGGGGGGGGGGGGGGGTAGGGGTAGGAGGAAAGAGATCCATCTCTGAGCAGAGTACGGGGGGGGGGGGGGGGGTAGGGGTAGGAGGAAAGAGATCCATCTCTGAGTAGAGTACGGGGGGGGGGGGGGATAGGGGTAGGAGGAAAGAGATCCATCTCTGAGTAGAGTACGGGGGGGGGGTAGGGGTAGGAGGAAAGAGATCCATCTCTGAGTAGAGTACGGGGGGGGGGGGGGGGTAGGAGGAAAGAGATCCATCTCTGAGTAGAGTACGAGGGGGGGGGGGGTAGGAGGAAAGAGATCCATCTCTGAGTAGAGTACGGGGGGGGGGGGGGGGTAGGAGGAAAGAGATCCATCTCTGAGTAGAGTACGGGGGTAGGGGTAGGAGGAAAGAGATCCATCTCTGAGTAGAGTACGGGGGGGAGGGGGTAGGGGTAGGAGGAAAGAGATCCATCTCTGAGTAGAGTACGGGGGGGGGGGGGTAGGAGGAAAGAGATCCATCTCTGAGTAGAGTACGGGGGGGGGGTAGGAGGAAAGAGATCCATCTCTGAGTAGAGTACGGGGGGGGGGGTAGGAGGAAAGAGATCCATCTCTGAGTAGAGTACGGGGGGGGGGGGGGGGTAGGAGGAAAGAGATCCATCTCTGAGTAGAGTACGGGGGTAGGGGTAGGAGGAAAGAGATCCATCTCTGAGTAGAGTACGGGGGGGAGGGGGTAGGGGTAGGAGGAAAGAGATCCATCTCTGAGTAGAGTACGGGGGGGGGTAGGAGGAAAGAGATCCATCTCTGAGTAGAGTACGGGGGGGGGGGGGGTAGGAGGAAAGAGATCCATCTCTGAGTAGAGTACGGGGGGGGGGTAGGAGGAAAGAGATCCATCTCTGAGTAGAGTACGGGGGGGGGGGGTAGGAGGAAAGAGATCCATCTCTGAGTAGAGTACGGGGGGGGGGGGTAGGAGGAAAGAGATCCAACTCTGAGTAGAGTACGGGGGGGGTAGGGGTAGGAGGAAAGAGATCCATCTCTGAGTAGAGTACGGGGGGGGGGGGGTAGGAGGAAAGAGATCCATCTCTGAGTAGAGTACGGGGGGGGGGGGTAGGAGGAAAGAGATCCATCTCTGAGTAGAGTACGAGGGGGGGGGGTTAGGAGGAAAGAGATCCATCTCTGAGTAGAGTACGGGGGGGGGGGGGGTAGGAGGAAAGAGATCTATATCTGAGTAGAGTACGGGGGGGGGGGTAGGAGGAAAGAGAGAAAGAAGGGGGGGGTAGGGGAAGGAGGAAAGAGAGAAAGAAGGGGAGGTAGGGGAAGGAGGAAAGAGAGAAAGAAGGGGGGGTAGGGGAAGGAGGAAAGAGAGAAAGAAGGGGGGTAGAGGAAGCAGGAGAGAGAAAGAAGGGGGGGTAGGGGAAGGAGGAAAGAGAGAAAGAAGGGGGGGTAGGGGAAGGAGGAAAGAGAGAAAGAAGGGGGGGTAGGGGAAGGAGGAAAGAGAGAAAGAAGGGGGGTAGAGGAAGCAGGAGAGAGAAAGAAGGGGGGGTAGGGGAAGGAGGAAAGAGAGAAAGAAGGGGGGGTAGGGGAAGGAGGAAAGAGAGAAAGAAGGGGGGGTAGGGGAAGGAGGAAAGAGAGAAAGAAGGGAGGGTAGGGGAAGGAGGAAAGAGAGAAAGAAGGGGGTAGGGGAAGGAGGACAAAGAGAGAGAAGAGGGGGGTAGGGGAAGGAGGAAAGAGAGAAAGAAGGGGGTAGGGGAAGGAGGACAAAGAGAGAGAAGAGGGGGGTAGGGGAAGAAGCTGCCAAAGAGAATGTAATGGCTGCCAAAGAGAATGTGTGAAGTCAGATGTGTATGATAACTGACCTTGTGAGTCACAAAGGCTTTAGCTACCAGAGAATCTCTATTCTCTCTCGCTGCAGCTCCAGGTGCAAAGGATTCCCCCTGATCAAAGCTACACACACACAGGCACAAGCACACACTCTCACTCTTATACACACACACATGCACAAACACACTCATCATCAGAGGAATGTGTGGTATTTGTAGCCAAACACACTTATCATTAGAGGGATGTGTGGTATTTGTGACTTGGCATCTTCAAACCCCATCATGCTGACAGGGCCCTTGAATTAGAGTGAGAGGCCAAGAAATAAGGGTCAATCTACTCTGTTGTTGAGTTCACACACACACACACACACACACACACACACACACACACACACACACACACACACACACACAATAATATTATTGTGAAATATATATATAAATATACAGTGCATTCGGAAAGTATTCAGAACCCTTCCCTTTTTCCACATTTTGTTACATTACAGACCTATTAAGAAATGGATTAAATAAAAATAAAATCCTCAGCAATCTACACACAATACACCATCATGACAGAGACAACAGGTTTTCAGAAATGTTAGCAAATAAAACATTTCAAAACCAGAAATAGTTTATTTACGTAAGTATTCAGACCCTTCACATTTCACTTCATTTCATTTCATTACAGTACAACGGTTTGATTTGTTTGATCTTAGCTAGCTACATAGCTGTCTTTGTATCAAAGATAATTGTGTAGTTTAGAGCGATTTTCTAGGTTAGCTAGCCAGCTATTTTCGTCCTTTTAACGTAACGTACCGTAATCAACACTGCTAGCTAGCCAGCTAGCCACCGAATAGCAGCACTGTAGAATCTATTACATTCAACGGAACAACGGAACGACTTGATTAGTGTAGTGTTAGCTAGCTACATAGTTGTCTTTGCTGTCCTTGTATCTAAGATAACTGTGGAGTCTAGAGTAATTTTCGGTTAGCTAGCCAGCTATTTTCGTACGTCGCGCTGCCGTTCTCCTACCTAGTCAATACTGCTAGTCAACACTGCTAACACTGCTAGCTAGCCAACTTCTACCGAATAGCAGCACTGTAGAAACTATTACATTACAACAGAACGATTCGATTAGTGTAGTGTTAGCTAGCTACATAGTTGTCTTTGCTGTCCTTGTATCTAAGACAATTGTGTAGTTTTAGACTAATTATCTGGCCAGTTACCGAGGTTACCTAGCCAGCTATCGAGGTTACCTAGCCAGCTACACCTTCAAACAAAGCCAACAACGCAGCCACTGCTAGCCAGCCTACTTCAGCAGCACTGTATCATTTTAATCATTTTAGTCAACAAGATTTTTGCAACGTAAGCTTAACTTTCTGAACATTCGAGACGTGTAGTCCACTTGTCATTCCAATCTCCTTTGCATTAGCGTAGCCTCTTCTGTAGCCTGTCAACTATGTGTCTGTCTATCCCTGTTCTCTCCTCTCTACACAGACCATACAAACGCTTCACACCGCGTGGCCGCGGCCACCCTAACCTGGTGGTCCCAGCGCGCACGACCCACGTGGAGTTCCAGGTCTCCGGTAGCCTCTGGAACTGCCGATCTGCGGCCAACAAGGCAGAGTTCATCTCAGCCTATGCTTCCTTCCAGTCCCTCGACTTCTTGGCACTGACGGAAACATGGATCACCACAGATAACACTGCTACTCCTACTGCTCTCTCTTCGTCTGCCCACGTGTTCTCGCACACCCCGAGAGCTTCTGGTCAGCGGGGTGGTGGCACCGGGATCCTCATCTCTCCCAAGTGGTCATTCTCTCTTTCTCCCCTTACCCATCTGTCTATCGCCTCTTTTGAATTCCATGCTGTCACAGTTACCAGCCCTTTCAAGCTTAACATCCTTATCATTTACCGCCCTCCAGGTTCCCTCAGAGAGTTCATCAATGAGCTTGATGCCTTGATAAGCTCCTTTCCTGAGGACGGCTCACCTCTCACAGTTCTGGGTGACTTTAACCTCCCCACGTCTACCTTTGACTCATTCCTCTCTGCCTCCTTTCCACTCCTCTCCTCTTTTGACCTCACCCTCTCACTTTCCCCCCCTACTCACAAGGCAGGCAATACGCTTGACCTCATCTTTACTAGATGCTGTTCTTCCACTAACCTCTTTGCAACTCCCCTCCAAGTCTCCGACCACTACCTTGTATCCTTTTCCCTCTCGCTCTCATCCAACACTTCCCACACTGCCCCTACTCGGATGGTATCGCGCCGTCCCAACCTTCGCTCTCTCTCCCCCGCTACTCTCTCCTCTTCCATCCTATCATCTCTTCCCTCTGCTCAAACCTTCTCCAACCTATCTCCTGATTCTGCCTCCTCAACCCTCCTCTCCTCCCTTTCTGAATCCTTTGACTCTCTATGTCCCCTATCCTCCAGGCCGGCTCGGTCCTCCCCTCCCGCCCCGTGGCTCGACGACTCATTGCGAGCTCACAGAACAGGGCTCCGGGCAGCCGAGCGGAAATGGAGGAAAACCCGCCTCCCTGCGGACCTGGCATCCTTTCACTCCCTCCTCTCTACATTTTCCTCTTCTGTCTCTGCTGCTAAAGCCACTTTCTACCACTCTAAATTCCAAGCATCTGCCTCTAATCCTAGGAAGCTCTTTGCCACCTTCTCCTCCCTCCTGAATCCCCCCCCCCCCCCTCCTCCCTCTCTGCAGATGACTTCGTCAACCATTTTGAAAAGAAGGTCGACGACATCCGATCCTCGTTTGCTAAGTCAAACAACACTGCTGGTTCTGCTCACACTGCCCTACCCTGTGCTCTGACCTCTTTCTCCCCTCTCTCTCCAGATGAAATCTCGCGTCTTGTGACGTCCGGCCGCCCAACAACCTGCCCGCTTGACCCTATCCCCTCCTCTCTTCTCCAGACCATTTCCGGAGACCTTCTCCCTCACCTCACCTCGCTCATCAACTCATCCTTGACCGCTGGCTACGTCCCTTCCGTCTTCAAGAGAGCGAGAGTTGCACCCCTTCTGAAAAAACCTACACTCGATCCCTCCGATGTCAACAACTACAGACCAGTATCCCTTCTTTCTTTTCTCTCCAAAACTCTTGAACGTGCCGTCCTTGGCCAGCTCTCCTGCTATCTCTCTCAGAATGACCTTCTTGATCCAAATCAGTCAGGTTTCAAGACTAGTCATTCAACTGAGACTGCTCTTCTCTGTATCACGGAGGCGCTCCGCACTGCTAAAGCCAACTCTCTCTCCTCTGCTCTCATCCTTCTAGACCTATCGGCTGCCTTCGATACTGTGAACCATCAGATCCTCCTCTCCACCCTCTCCGAGTTGGGCATCTCCGGCGCGGCCCACGCTTGGATTGCGTCCTACCTGACAGGTCGCTCCTACCAGGTGGCGTGGCGAGAATCTGTCTCCTCACCACGTGCTCTCACCACTGGTGTCCCCCAGGGCTCTGTTCTAGGCCCTCTCCTATTCTCGCTATACACCAAGTCACTTGGCTCTGTCATAACCTCACATGGTCTCTCCTATCATTGCTATGCAGACGACACACAATTAATCTTCTCCTTTCCCCCTTCTGATGACCAGGTGGCGAATCGCATCTCTGCATGTCTGGCAGACATATCAGTGTGGATGACGGATCACCACCTCAAGCTGAACCTCGGCAAGACGGAGCTGCTCTTCCTCCTGGGGAAGGACTGCCCGTTCCATGATCTCACCATCACGGTTGACAACTCCATTGTGTCCTCCTCCCAGAGCGCTAAGAACCTTGGCGTGATCCTGGACAACACCCTGTCGTTCTCAACTAACATCAAGGCGGTGGCCCGTTCCTGTAGGTTCATGCTCTACAACATCCGCAGAGTACGACCCTGCCTCACACAGGAAGCCGCGCAGGTCCTAATCCAGGCACTTGTCATCTCCCGTCTGGATTACTGCAACTCGCTGTTGGCTGGGCTCCCTGCCTGTGCCATTAAACCCCAACAACTCATCCAGAACGCCGCAGCCCGTCTGGTGTTCAACCTTCCCAAGTTCTCTCACGTCACCCCGCTCCTCCGCTCTCTCCACTGGCTTCCAGTTGAAGCTCGCATCCGCTACAAGACCATGGTGCTTGCCTACGGAGCTGTGAGGGGAACGGCACCTCAGTACCTTCAGGCGCTGATCAGGCCCTACACCCAAACAAGGGCACTGGGTTCATCCACCTCTGGCCTGCTCGCCTCCCTACCACTGAGGAAGTACAGTTCCCGCTCAGCCCAGTCAAAACTGTTCGCTGCTCTGGCACCCCAATGGTGGAACAAACTCCCTCACGACGCCAGGACAGCGGAGTCAATCACCACCTTCCGGAGACACCTGAAACCCCACCTCTTTAAGGAATACCTAGGATAGGATAAAGCAATCCTTCTGACCCCCCCCCCCCCCCCCCCCCCCCTTAAAAGATTTAGATCCACTATTGTAAAGTGGCTGTTCCACTGGATGTCATAAGGTGAATGCACCAATTTGTAAGTCGCTCTGGATAAGAGCGTCTGCTAAATGACTTAAATGTAATGTAATGTCTATGAGACTCGAAATTGAGTTCAGGTACATCCTGTTTCCATTGATCATCCTTGAGATGATTCTACGACTTGATTGGAATCCACCTGTGGTAAATTCAATTGATTGGACATGATTTGGAAAGGCACACACCTGTCTATATAAGGTCCCAAAGTTGACAGTGCATGTCAGAGCAAAAACCAAGCCATGAGGTCAAAGTAAATATCCGTAGAGCTCCGAGACAGGAATGTGTCGAGGCACAGATCTGTGGAAGGGTACCAAAATATTTCTGCAGCATTGAAGGTCCCCAAGAACACAGTGGCGTCCATCATTCTTAAATGGAAGAAGTTTGGACTCTGCCTAGAGCTGGCCGCCTGGCCAAACTGAACAACTGAGGGAGAAGGGCCTTGGTCAGGGAGGTGACCACGAACCCGATGGTCAGTCTGACAGAGCTCCAGAGGACCTCTGAAGCTCTGTCAGATTTACCTGCTGTTTTGGACTGTCTACCGCGCCTACTGTCTCTAACTCTGAATGATTCGCTATGAAAAGCCAACTGACATTTACTCTTGAGGTGCTGTCCTGTTGCACCCTCTACAACCACTGTGATTATTATTATCTGACCATGTTGGTCATCTATGAACGTTATAATGTTATGTTATATGTTATAATCTCAATTCAGCACAGCCAGAAGAGGACTGGCCACCCCTCATAGCCTGGTTCCTCTAGGTTTCTTCCTAGGTTCTGGCCTTTCTAGGGAGTTTTTCCTAGCCACCGTGCTTCTACATCTGCATTGCTTGCTGTTTGGGGTTTTAGGCTGGGTTTCTGTACAGCACTTTGTGACATCAGCTGATGTAAAAAGGGCTTTATACATACATTTGATTGATTGATTGATTGATGGGAGAACCTTCCAGAAGCACAAACATCTCTGCAGCACTCCTCCAATCAGGCCTTTATGGTAGAGTGGCCAGACGGAAGCCACTCCTCAGTAAAAGGCACATGACAGCCCGCTTGGATTTTTCCGAAAGGCACCTAAAGTCTCTCAGACCATGAGAAACAAGATTCTTTGGTCTGATGAAACCAAGAATGAATTCTTTGGTCTGAATGACAAGCATCACGTCTGGAGGAAAACTGGCACCATCCCTACGGTGAAGCATGGTGGTGTTAGCATCATGCTTTGGGGATGTTTTTCAGCGGCAGGGACTGGTAGACTAGCCAGGATCGAGGCAAAGATGAACGGAGCAAAGTACAGAGAGATCCTTGATGAAAACCTACTCCAGAGCGCTCAGGACCTCAGACTGGAGCAAATGTTCACCTTCCAACGGGGCAAAGACACGATGCACACAGCCAAGACAATGCAGGAGAAGCTTTGGGACAAGTCTCTGAGTGTCCTTGAGTGGCACAGCCAGAGCCCGGACTTGAACCCAATTGAACACCTCTGGAGAGACCTGAAAATAGCTGTGCAGCAACGCTCCCCATCCAACCTGACAGAGCTTGAGAGGATCTGCAGAGAAGAATGGGAGAAACTCCCCAAATACAGTTGTGCCAAGCTTGTAGCGTCATACCCAAGAACACTCGAGGCTGTAATCACTGCCAAAGGAGCTTCAACAAAGTACTGAGTAAAGAGTCTGAATAAATGTAAACGTGATATTTCAGTTGTTTATTTTTAATAAATTAGCAAAAGTGTCTAAAAATCTGTTTTTGCTTTGTCATTATGGGGCATTGTGTGTGGGGAAGGGGAAAAAACAATAATTTAATTAATTTTAGAATAAGGCTGTAACTTAACAAAATGTGGAAAAAGTCAAGGTCTGAATACTTTCCGAATGCACTGTCACACCCTGATCTGTTTCACCTGTCTTTGTGCTTGTCTCCACCCCCCTCCAGTTGTCGCACATCTTCCCCTTTATCCCCTGTGTATCTACACCTGTGTTCTCTGTTTGTCTGTCGCCAGTTAGTTTTGAAACCAGCCAGCGTTTGTTTCACTGCTCCCGTCTGTTTCTTCTTCCTGTTTTCTAGTCCTTCACGGTTTTGACACTTCTGCCTTCCCTGACCCTGAACCTTACCCCACCTTACCGGATTATTGACCCCTGCCTGCCCTGACCCTGGGCCTGCACCTTACCCCACCTTACTGGATTATTGACCCCTGCCTGCCCTGACCCTGAGCCTGCACCTTACTGGATTATTGACCCCTGTCTGCCCTGACCCTGACCCTGCCTGCCATCCTCTATTTTACCCCACCGTGGTGGATTATTGACCCCTGCCTGCCCTGATTCTGAGACTGCCTGCTGTCCTCTATTTTACCCCACCGTGGTGGATTATTGACCCCTGTCTGCCCTGACCCTGAGCCTGCCTGCTGTTCTGGACCCTTTACACCCAACTCTGGATTATTGACCCCTGCCTGGATTATTGACCCCTGCCTGCCTTTGACCTGTCGTTTGCCTGCCCCTGATTGAGGAATAAACGTTTGTTTCTTCAACACTGTCTGCATCTGGGTCATACCTTAAATGTGATAGTGTATAAATAATAAATACGGTTCTAACGAAATGTTTATATCAACAATGGAAATGACTGAAATGCAGCTCAAAACGTCATAGTGTCTCCTCAAAACCAAATCTGAGTTTGATAAATCAAAAACATTCAAAGGGATGTTGTCTATTCTCATGATTCATGAGGAACCTAACCCGCAAAGGAAAGTGCAATTAGGCCTATCTTTACCTGTAACTTAAGTCCATTGGTCTGTCCTTCCCTCTCGGTGACAGCATTGTAGAAGTCACAGCAGAACCCCATGTCCATTATACTATTCTGCATGCAGACAGCAGGCCAACGGGGCTGGGAGACTCATCCCCAAGGCCTCTATTCTGTATGCAGACAGCAGGCCCACGGTGCTGGGAGACTCATCCCCAAGGCCTCTATTCTGCATGCAGACAGCAGGCCCACGGTGCAGGGAGATTCATCCCCAAGGCCTCTATTCTGCATGCAGACAGCAGGCCCACGGTGCTGGGAGACTCATCCACAAGGCCTCTATTCTGCATGCAGACAGCAGGCCCACGGTGCTGGGAGACTCATCCCCAAGGCCTCTATGCTGTATGCAGACAGCAGGCTCACGGTGCTGGGAGATTCATCCCCAAGGCCTCTATTCTGCATGCAGACAGCAGGCCCACGGTGCTGGGAGACTCATCCCCAAGGCCTCTATTCTGCATGCAGACAGCAGGCCCACGGTGCTGGGAGACTCATCCCCAAGGCCTCTATTCTGCATGCAGACAGCAGGCCCACGGTGCAGGGAGATTCATCCCCAAGGCCTCTATTCTGCATGCAGACAGCAGGCCCACGGTGCTGGGAGACTCATCCACAAGGCCTCTATTCTGCATGCAGACAGCAGGCCCACGGTGCTGGGAGACTCATCCCCAAGGCCTCTATGCTGTATGCAGACAGCAGGCTCACGGTGCTGGGAGATTCATCCCCAAGGCCTCTATTCTGCATGCAGACAGCAGGCCCACGGTGCTGGGAGACTCATCCCCAAGGCCTCTATTCTGCATGCAGACAGCAGGCCCACGGTGCTGGGAGACTCATCCCCAAGGCCTCTATTCTGCATGCAGACAGCAGGCCCACGGTGCTGGGAGACTCATCCCCAAGGCCTCTATGCTGTATGCAGACAGCAGGCCCACGGTGCTGGGAGACTCATCCCCAAGGCCTCTATTCTGCATGCAGACAGCAGGCCCACGGAGCTGGGAGATTCATCCCCAAGGCCTCTATTCTGCATGCAGACAGCAGGCCCACGGTGGTGGGAGATTCAGCCACAAGGCCCATTACGTTCACAAAGCAAAAGTAAATGTCCAAGATGTGTAAAAGTCTGGTTAAAAAGTATGAATTGGTCATAACGTTTCAGACAAGTGGATAGTCTAGTACTCACTTTTGGCCTTCCCGACAGCTAGCCTACCAGTTGTCATGGTGTCCAAATGTGCACAGTTTACCCCATGGCAGTACCAACACAAAATGTTTAAAAATAATAACTTATTAAATCTGTAAAGAACTTTTCATTATACAGAATAATATCAAAGTGCATACGTTTAGGCAATATACATTAATAAAATATGAAATCCTTTCATGGAGACATTAAAACAACACACATTGTTAAGCAGAGAGAGGGAGAGAGAGACAGAGAGAGAGAGAGACAGAGAGAGAGAGAGACAGAGAGAATAGAGTATGTATTTCCTGCATTTTACATCGTTCTGAATTTAGAAGAAAATAATCGGAGTGAGAAACACTCATGAACCTAGGTTGTCATGACATCGTAATTACAACAAGTGCGGTCATTTTAATCTGTCCCATGATGTAAATGACCTTTATTGCCCACTCTCGTCTTAAAGTGATCATGATTAAATAAGCCATCTTGGTGTGTGTACTGCATGGGTTTAAAAGATGGACCTTTCAACCTCATGCCATCAACAGGCAGAATACAGATATGTGGACATTACATCATCAACTAAATGTGCTTTGTGGCTCCATGGTCCATTAACATTCATGAGAGATATTTTCTGATGACCTCGTCCATTAACATCCACGAGAGATATTTTCAGATGACCTCGTCCCAATCTAGATCATATCTACGTCAAGATAATGAACACCAAGGAGATTTGAAATGTAATAATTTTAAATGATGACCGTCTCAATAATTGCTAATCATTTCAATAATATTTGTAAACCTTTTCGTACAAAATAATTACATTAAAGTGCCCATGTTTAGCAATTGGTACTCTGTCAATCATCAACGTTACCTTCACTGTGAGTCGCTAAATGTTTTTACGTGTTGATTCGCTCCCCGTCAACTCCAGATGACTATTTTCTACATCAGAAAACATTTCTACCTCGACCAACCTTTCTACCTCGCTCAGAAAACATTTCTACCTCGGAAAACATTTCTACCTCGACAAACATTTCTACCTCGCTCGGAAACATTTCTACCTCGCTCGGAAACATTTCTACCTCGCTCGGAAACATTTCTACCTCGCTCGGAAACATTTCTACCTCGCTCGGAAACATTTCTACCTCGCTCGGAAACATTTCTACCTCGCTCGGAAACATTTCTACCTCGCTCGGAAACATTCTACCTCGGGAAAACATTTCTACCTCGGGAAAACATTTCTACCTCGGGAAAAACATTTCTACCTCGGAAAACATTTCTACCTCGGAAAACATTTCTACCTCGGAAAACATTTCTACCTCGGAAAACATTTCTACCTCGGAAAACATTTCTACCTCAGCAAACTGTGGCATGACAGACTCCGACAGGCCACCCATCAATAAGTAAACTTGTTTGAGTGCGTGCCAAAATGCATCCTATTCCCACAGGGCTCTAGGTCAAAAGTAGTGCACTATAAAGGGAACAGGCTGTCATTGGGCCTGGTCAAAAGTAGTGCACTATAAAGGGAACAGGGTGTCATTGGGCCTGGTTAAAAGTAGTGCACTATAAAGGGAACAGGGTGTCATTGGGCCTGGTTAAAAGTAGTGCACTATAAAGGGAATAGGGTGTCATTGGGCCTGGTTAAAAGTAGTGCACTATAAAGGGAACAGGGTGTCATTGGGCCTGGTTAAAAGTAGTGCACTATAAAGGGAACAGGGTGTCATTGGGCCTGGTTAAAAGTAGTGCACTATAAAGGGAATAGGGTAGCAATGGGGAAGATAACACAACAGAATAGACACTGTGTGTGTATTGAAGAGAGAGGTTAACATTTAAAGGTTAAATGTCCTTTGGAAAATATGGAAACTACAGAAACTTTGTTAGTTAGTTTGTGGTAAGAAGTTATGCTACTTGGTGGTCTCTGACTCAATATAACATTTCTTTTTTTCATTACCTACAATGCTTTCACAAAGTATTCACACCCCTTGACTTTTTCCACATTTTGTTGTCTTACAGCCTGAATTTAAAATTGATTAAATTGAGATTATGTTGTCTGTCACTGGCCTACACACAATACACCATACTGTCAAAGTGGAACAATTTTTTTTTTTTAAATTTGTTACAAAAGAATTAAAAATTAAAAGATGAAAATGTCTTGAGTCAGAAAGTATTCAAGCCCTTTGTTATGGCAACCTAATTCAATTCAGGAGTAAACATTTGCATAACAAGTCACATAATACGTCGCATGTTGTCACGCCCTGGCCTTAGTTATCTTTGTTTTCTTTATTATCTTAGTTAGGTCAGGGTGTGACATGGGGGATGTTTGTGGTTTTTGTCTAGTCTAGGGTGTTTGTATTGTATAGGGGGTTTTGTAGAGTGTATGGGGTTGTGTTCAGTGTAGGTGTTTAGGTATGTCTATGGTTGCCTGGTTTGGTTCTCAATCAGAGACGGCTGTCTATTGTTGTCTCTGATTGGGAGCCATATTTAAGACAGCCATAGGCATTAGGTAGGTTGTGGGTAATTGTCTATGTTGCATGTGTGCACTTAGTTTGTATAGCTTCACGTTTGTTGTTTTGTATTAGTTTGTCAGTGTTCTTCAGTTTTCGTCTTCGTTTTAATTAAAGAAGATGTATTCATATCACGCTGCGCCTTGGTCCACTCATTCACCTAAAGACGATCGTGACACATGGACTCTGTGTGCAATAATACTGTTTAACCATGACTACCTCGTCTCTGTAACCCACACATACATTATCTGTAAGGTCACTCAGTGGAGCAGTGAATTTCAAACACAGATTCGACCAAAGACCAGGGAGGTTTTCCAATGCCTCGCTAAGAAGGGCACCTACTGGTAGGTGGGTACAAAAAAAAAAAGTAGACATTGAATATCCCTTTGAGCATGGTGAAGTTATTAATTACACTTTGGATGGTGTGTCAATACACCCAGTCACTACAAAGATACAGGCGTCCTTCCTAACTCAGTTGCCGGAGAGGAAGAAAACCTCCCGGGGATTTCACAGAGGCCAATGTTGACTTTAAAACAGTTACAGAGTTTAATGTCTGTGACAGGAGAAAACTGAAGATGAATCAACAACATTGAAGGTACTCCACAATACTAACCTAATTGACAGATTAAAAAGAAGGTAGCCTGTACAGAAATATTCCAAAACATGCTTCCTGTTTGCAACAAGGCACTAAAGTAATAGTGCAAAAAATGTGGCAAAGAAATTCACTTTTTGTCCTGAATACAAAGTGTTATGTGTTATATTGGATTTGGTCCAGACATTACGGAGTACCACTCTCCATATTTTCAAGCATAGTGGTGGCTGCATCATGTTATAGGTATACTTGTAATCATTAAGGGCTGGGGGAGTTTTTCAGGATAAAAAATACATGGAATGGAGCTAAGCACAGGCCAAATCCTAGAGAAAACCTGGTTCAGTCTGCTTTCCACCAGACACTGGGAGATGAATTCACCTTTCAGCAGAACAATAACCTAAAACACAAGGCCAAATATACACTGGAGTTGCTTACCAAGAAGACAGTAAATGTTCCTGAGTGGCCGAGTTACAGTTTTGACTTAAATCAGCTTGAATATCTATGGCAAAACATGAAAATGGTTGTCTAACATTGGAGGCTGGTGGGAGGAGCTATAGGAGGATGGGTTTATTGTATTGGCTGGAGTGGAATGAATGGAAAGGAGTCAAACATGTGGTTTGATACCGTTCTGTTTTCTCCCTTCCAGCCAATCCAATGAGCCTGTCCTCCTATAGCTCCTCCCACCAGCCTCCACGACTGTCTAGCAATGATCAACAACCAATTTGACAGAGCTTGAAGAATTCTGAAAATAATAATTTACAAATATTGTACAATTCAGGTGTGAAAAGCTCTTAGAGACTGACCCTAGACACTGCTGATGATGTCCATTCAGTTCAAATGAATTTGAGTCTTTCTGAGAAAGACAGCATACCATAACATACAAACCATGTAGCGTAATGAAAACACTGAAAAGTTTTTTTTTTTTTCTGATCAATTGATATCTCATGAACATGTGTTTTTAGGACAGATATATAAGAGATGTTTGTACCTTGACTAGTGTGGGCACAAAGGGGAATCTATAAGGGCATTTTGAAGGCAAAGCCTTTCGTTGGGATTCAAAAGAGTATCAAAGATGGGTGTTCTTCCTGCAAGACATCCGTTCTGAACTAAGAGTCTCGACATACCTATCTAGTGAAGCAAAGTCTATAGAGTGGGGGCTGAATTGTGGTTGTCCAATGGGGTGAGGGATGAATTGTGGTTGCCCAATGGAGGGGGGGGGGGGGGCTGAAGTGTAGTTGTCCAATGGAGTGAGGGCTGAAGTGTAGTTGTCCAATGGAGTGGCCGCTGGATTGTGGTTGTCCAATGGAGTGGGGGCTGAATTGTGGTTGTCCAATGGAGGGGGGGCTGAATTGTGGTTGTCCAATGGGGTGAGGGCTGAATTGTGGTTGTCCAATGGGGTGAGGGCTGAATTGTGGTTGTCCAATGGAGGGGGGGCTGAATTGTGGTTGTCCAATGGAGGGGGGGCTGAATTGTGGTTGTCCAATGGAGGGGGGCCTGAATTGTGGTTGTCCAATGGGGTGAGGGCTGAATTGTGGTTGTCCAATGGAGGGGAGGCTGAATTGTGGTTGTCCAATGGGGGGGGGGCTGAATTGTGGATGTCCAATGGGGTGAGGGCTGAATTGTGGTTGTCCAATGGAGGGGGGGCTGAATTGTGATTGTCCAATGGGGTGAGGGCTGAATTGTGGTTGTCCAATGGAGGGGGGGGGGGGGGGCTGAATTGTGGCTGTCCAATGGAGGGGGGGCTGAATTGTGGTTGTCCAATGGAGGGGGGGCTGAATTGTGGCTGTCCAATGGAGGGGGGGCTGAATTGTAGTTGTCCAACGGAGTGGCCGCTGGATTGTGGTTGTCCAATGGGGTGAGGGCTGAATTGTGGTTGTCCAATGGAGGGGGGGTAAATTGTGGTTGTCCAATGGAGTGGCCGCTGGATTGTGGTTGACCAATGGGGTGAGGGCTGAAGTGTAGTTGTCCAATGGAGTGGGGGCTAAATTGTGATTGTCCAATGGAGTGGCCGCTGGATTGTGGTTGTCCAAAGGAGTGGGGGCTGAATTGTGATTGTCCAAAACATTGCAGTGACCAAAGTCGGTTTTCAACACAAGATGTTGTGTTGTGTCCGTCTCAGAGTTTTCAACTCCAACGTCAGGCATTCAGGTATAAATATTTCAAGCCTAAGACCAGCAGTCAGTGTTAAAGGCAATTGGCCACATCGATTTCCAGACACCAGGACATCCACTGTGGTATTAAATGTCATGGACCGGATGCTGGGCTTTAAGGAAAAATATATGGCCCCCGGCTTTTTGATGCCAGCTTTTAGAGAGAGGCCCAGGCTACGTCTATGGCTGAGTAAGAATGGACAACCCCTCCATGGATAAAACATTCTGAAAACACTCCTCATTGCTAGTTTTCATTCAAATATGGATGGAGAAAAATAGTGTAAAAATGCCTTGGAAAAGAGAGTCACAAGAACAGGATACCACTACTAGTACTGAATCAAACGGCCCAACACAAGCACAGGATACCACTACTACTTTTATATAGGCCCAGCGCCAGGATAAAGTAACTTATGGGCCAGTTGAAATCGAATTCTGCTTTATATAAGGCTATACCACAGAAACATACATTTAAAATACAGGGACTCTGAGATCATTGAGTGGCTTTTGAAGTGACAGGTTGGCGCGAAATCTGTAGTCTATCTCCGCTGAACTGTATCACCACACAGCACCCTACACACTAGAGCACGGCCGTTTTGGTAATCACTATAGGCTACAAGATAGATAGGCTAATTTACCTATTAGAAACAGCCTATTTGAATGCAGCAAAACACACTAATTGCCCAAATCCCTCAGTATCCAAAGCTAAAGGCGTTTAATTACTTACCAGACTTGAGTTAAAGGTATTTAATTACTTACCAGACTTAATTTAGTGAATCAAACAGTGAAATGAATCACCGCTGAAAATAGACGAGGGCTTGGCCAGTAGTTCAAAGTCGACATGCTCAGACGTTGCTCGTTAATTTTTTCCAAGAGTAACTTTTTTCTCTCTCTAATTTGCTAGATAATAAGTTATTAACAGCCACGGTTGAGTCACTCTTTAGTAGGTGTGAGTGAATGTATGACTCGTCGAGCTAAACGTGACCATGGTTTAATTCGCTTGAAGAAGACCAGCCTGGTCTCATAGACTAGACGTAACATAGTAAATGTAAATCCGGGACACAGATAAGTATGATTTAGTATGGTTACATAAGACAGAACGTTAACTAAGGAAAAAACAAAAGCAAGGTGGTTGGTCAGGGTGGATAGGTTTCGCTTATAACATGAATGCCTAGCAACCTACAGTTTGCATGTTAGAAACTCATCATGGACAAGTTTGGCATTTGATCTGAATTAGAAACTTTGCAACTACTTAGCATGTTAGCTAACACCAACCTTAACCCCTAGCCTAGCTAACATTAGGCACCTAGCTAAAGTTAGCCAAAACAAATTGACTTTCGTAACATGTCATATGGTCTAAGACACTGCATCTCAGTGCAAGAGGCATCACTGCAGTACCTGGTTCGAATCCAGGCTGCATCACATCTGGCCGTGATTGGGAGTCCCATAGGGCGGCGCACAATTGGCCCAGCGTTGTCCGGTGTAGGCAAAATTGTAAATAAGAATTTGTTCTTAACTGACTTGTCTAGGTTAAATAAAGGTGAAATAAAAATAAATATCATACCGAATGGATGTTGGACATCAACAAATTAATACATATCAAATGTAAGTGTCTGGTTTACATTTACTATATTAGGTATACCCCTGAGTCCAGGTTGAGAAGACTTACCCAGCAACACGTGACCATAGTTTAATTCAAATGAAGGAGACTTACCCAGCTAAACGTCACCACAGTTTAATTCACATGAATGAGACTTACCCAGCTAAATGTTACCACAGTTTAATTCACATGAATGATACTTACCCAGCTAAACGTGACCACAGTTTAATTCACATGAAGGAGACTTACCCAGCTAAACGTGACCAGTTTTATGCACACGAAGGAGATGATATTAGCTATCAAGTCGCTTGCTGACAAATTTTAGTCCAGTCAGTCATGTGCCCTATTACCTTCACATTCAGGCCCATTCACCTATTACCTCTTACCTCTTACCTTCACCTATTACCTTCACATTCAAACACATTCACCTATTACCTTCACCTATTACCTTCACATTCACCTATTACCTTCACCTATTACCTTCACATTCACCTATTACCTTCACCTATTCCCTTCACATTCAAACACATTCACCTATTACCTTCACCTATTACCTTCACCTATTACCTTCACATTCAAACACATTCACCTATTACCTTCACCTATTACCTTCACATTCAAATACATTCACCTATTACCTTCACATTCAAACACATTCACCTATTACCTTCACCTATTACTTTCACATTCAAACACATTCCCCTATTACTTTCACCTATTACATTCACCTATTACCTTCACATTCAAACACATTCACCTATTACCTTCACCTATTACCTTCACATTCAAACACATTCCCCTATTACTTTCACCTATTACCTTCACCTATTACCTTCACCTATTACCTTCACATTCACCTATTACCTTCACCTATTACCTTCACCTATTCCCTTCACCTATTCCCTTCACATTCACCTATTACCTTCACATTCAAACACATTCCCCTATTACTTTCACCTATTACCTTCAAACATCACCAAACCCATGGACTATGTTAATATTTCATAAGTGATATTGTACTTTTTCAAATGACATACCTGAATTAACAGAGTGGAATGTTTGAGAATGAGAATAGTTAGTGGTGTTCTGTATCAGGCATTCTGCAAGTTGGAAGAAGAAACATCCAAGACCTCACAGTCCCACTGACGCTCACCACTGACATCATAGCTCCCCCTAGCAGCGGTAACCATGTACATTACTTTCAACAGAATTACCTGGAAGAACCTGAAAATGATACAAGGGATGGCTCCATAAATAACACATTTAATAAAACATCAAAAATAGTCACTTGTCTAAGCAAAACCTGGGTATATTCTCGTTTTGTTGTTGTTGCTTGTAGCGAGGGTTACTGCATCATCAAGACTGTACTATGTGAGAGCGAAATTACAAGATTATGTTATAATACTGTTATTTCATCAAACGGTTCTTTTATGGAGTAGAATAAGGTTTTTGTAACACTCATCTGTGCATGGTCCTCTGAACTGGGCCTCTGGGGGCTTAATGTTGAGAGTAGATTTACGATGCCTTAGGCCACATTCCATTATTGTGAGGGAGATGGCTCCGGTTTGACTGGAAGGTACCAGGGAGAGATGGCTCATGTTTGGATAATTATGAGAGGAACCTTGTTTTGGGGGACAGACCTGGTTTCTACAAAACGAGAACAGTCTTTAAAGCAGATACTGTCTGCTGTGAATTATTCATATCTTTCATACTAATCCTAACCTTGTGACCCATTCCATACATCTGTTGTTTGTCATGTACATTTTGGAGGACGTACTTTGCTATAAAATGCTGTGGCTCAAATCTGCTCGTTGGGCTCTCAACGAATCATCTAGAGGTGGTTCGTTGACCAGCTTCATAATTGGAATAATTAATCAATGTTATTAATACGTTTTGAATATAGTAATATCCTAATTGGTGATTGACCTTGTCTCTCCTCATTATTGATTAGTTTTTCCACGACAACTATCTCATGTCTTTCAATATCCATGGCCCAGCTTGTCTATCTCCTTTCCCGGAAGAACTATCAAAAGCACACTGTGTCCTGCTGTTCATTTTTAGACTGTGCTGAAGGCTCAAGGATACATTTATAACTATAAAAGTTGAGGTAGAGAATAATAGCTTATTCCTCCCCTTCTTCCTGCTCCTATTCATCCTTCTCGTTATATGTCATTTCAATGTAAGTACACTGTGACTGTAGGCTACAGCCAGACTGATGTGTTAGAGTAGGCAAACAACTGAGTGCACGTTTATTGTATTGAAATGAAGTTGCAGTTTAGGCAGGTTGAAAATAATGGAACTTGTTGCGATCAACATAATACACATCCTGTAGGAGAAACACCGGAGACACATCATTCAAGTTACACGACATCTTCAAGTTACACGACATCTTCAAGTTACACGACATCTTCAAGTTACACGACATTTTCAAGTTATACGACATCTTCAAGTTACACGACATCTTCAAGTTACACGACATCTTCAAGTTACACGACATCTTCAAGTTACACGACATCTTCAAGTTACATGACATCTTCAAGTTACACGACATCTGTAACTCTGCAATCAGTCTCCATGTAGCTGCTGGTGTGGGACTCTGAACCTTTCACACTAATCTTTCTCAGCTGAACAGAAATGGAGTTGTAAAGTACTAGACCCTTCACTCAAACAAGACTTTTGTAGGACAAACCATGTAGAGACCAAAAACAACGTTGAAAGTATTACATTTACATTTAAGTCATTTAGCAGACGCTCTTATCCAGAGCAACTTACAAATTGGAAAGTTCATTCATATTCATCCTGGTCCCCCCGTGGGAATTGAACCCTGGTCCCTGGCGGGGCTCAAGCGCCATGCGTTGCAAGCGCCATGCTCTACCAACTGAGCCACACGGGACCACAAGTATGACCTAACAATATTCAAGCTCGAGTACATATTCCCAATTATTATGTCACAATGGCATTCTCTCAACAAGGGTTTCATTTGGGTATATAGTTTGAACCAGCATATAGCGGAGAAAAAAAGTAAAAAAGAAAAAAAGAAAAGCGTTGACATTTTTGAGGGAGCAAACTAGCTCAATATCTAGCCATCGGATAAGAGCGAGACCACATCGTCCATTAAGTGACCATTAGACTTGTCACCTTTTTGTTTGTAGGGGCAAAAGTTTGTAAGGGCAACAGTTTTGATTAAATGTCAAATTTATCGTTCTCACGTGCTAATTTCTTTCCATTAAGTACCAACTATGTGCTACCTTTTTGTAGCATTTCTGACAATGCAAACATATTTTTTTAGCCAAAGCTCACAGTTCTAACACCGGGTCAGTTGCTTGGCAACAACACAGCTGCTTGCACCAGGCTGCCAGTCGTAAGAAGTGTAAGCGAACAAACCTGGGCTACTGTAGATAGCTAGCTATGTGGTGGTATTCAAGACGAGGTTAATCAATAAATGCAAACCAATATTTTCATTAGCTAGGTACCTAGCAAAAATCAGAGGTTGCATTTTAGGTCAGTCTATGTGCTTGCTGGAGGATGTTGGTGGTCCCAATGTGTCTCTCTCTCACACACACACACCTCAGACCTAGAAAAACACATGCACGCGGGCACGCACGCACGCACACGCACACGCGCACACACACACACACACACACACACACACACACACACACACACACACACACACACACACACACACACACACACACACACACACACACACACACACACACACAAACACACACCTCAGGCCCAGGAAAACACATACACACACCTAAGCCACAGAACCAGGTTCAGAATTGGACCCACCTGACATTGACAGAGGAACACTGTTCCCCAAATAGCAGGAATCTCCTAATTGTGTTTTCTGAACATTAGAATCACGTTAGACAAATGTGTCTCTGAGCGATAGATGAATGTGTCTCTGAGCGTTAGACGAATGTGTCTCTGAGCGATAGATGAATGTGTCTCTGAGCGATAGATGAATGTGTCTGAGCGATAGACGAATGTGTCTCTGAGCGTTAGACGAATGTGTCTCTGAGCGATAGACGAATGTGTCTCTGAGCGATAGACGAATGTGTCTCTGAGCGATAGACGAATGTGTCTCTGAGCGATAGACGAATGTGTCTCTGAGCGATAGACGATTGTGTCTCTGAGCGATAGATGAATGTGTCTCTGAGCGTTAGACGAATGTGTCTCTGAGCGATAGACGAATGTGTCTCTGAGCGATAGATGAATATGTCTCTGAGCGATAGATGAATGTGTCTCTGAGCAGATAGACGAATGTGTCTCTGAGCGATAGACGAATGTGTCTCTGAGCGATAGACGAATGTGTCTCTGAGCGATAGACGAATGTGTCTCTGAGCGATAGACGAATGTGTCTCTGAGCGATAGACGAATGTGTCTCTGAGCGATAGATGAATGTGTCTCTGAGCGATAGACGAATGTGTCTCTGAGCGATAGACGAATGTGTCTCTGAGCGTTAGACGATTGTGTCTCTGAGCGATAGACGAATGTGTCTCTGAGCGATAGACGAATGTGTCTCTGAGCGTTAGACGAATGTGTCTCTGAGCGATAGACGATTGTGTCTCTGAGTGTTAGACAATTGTGACGTAAAAATCTTTCAAGGGGCAACACGGAATCATGTTGTCACACCCTGGCCTTAGTTATCTTTGTTTTCTTTATTATTTTAGTTAGGTCAGGGTGTGACATGGAGGATGTATGTGTTTTGTATTGTCTAGGGTTTTTGTATGTTTATGGGACAGTGTTCAGTCTAGGTGTATGTATGTCTATGGTTGCCTAGATTGGTTCTCAATTAGAGACAGCTGTCTATCGTTGTCTCTGATTGGGAACCCTATTTAGGCAGCCATAGTCATTAGGTAGTTTGTGGGTGATTGTCTATGTCTTTACGTTAGTTGCTTGTGTCTGCACTTTCGTCTTATAGCTTCACAGTCGTTTGTTGTTTTTGTATAGTTTGTCAGTGTTCGTTTCGTGTTCGTGTTCGTTAATAAAAGAAGATGTATTGTTATCACGCTGCACCTTGGTTCTCCTCTCTTCCACAATACGATGATCGTGACACATGTATCTAGTAATTACAAATACCCAACATGACGTACAGCATGGACTACTACCTGCTAAACTACAGCAAGGATTATTACCTGCTAAACTACAGCAAGGATTATTACCTGCTAAACTACATAATGGATTACTACCTGCTAAACTACAGCATGGATTATTACCTGCTAAACTACAGCACGGATTATTACCTGCTAAACTACAGCAAGGATTATTACCTGCTAAACTACATAATGGATTACTACCTGCTAAACTACAGCATGGATTATTACCTGCTAAACTACAGCATGGATTATTACCTGCTAAACTACAGCACGGATTATTACCTGCTAAACTACAGCATGGATTATTACCTGCTAAACTACAGCACGGATTATTACCTGCTAAACTACAGCACGGATTATTACCTGCTAAACTACAGCATGGATTATTACCTGCTAAACTACAGCACGGATTATTACCTGCTAAACTACAGCATGGATTATTACCTGCTAAACTACAGCACGGATTATTACCTGCTAAACAACAGCAAGGATTATTACCTGCTAAACTACATAATGGATTACTACCTGCTAAACTACAGCACGGATTACTACCTGCTAAACTACAGCACGGATTATTACCTGCTAAACTACAGCACGGATTATTACCTGCTAAACAACAGCAAGGATTATTACCTGCTAAACTACATAATGGATTACTACCTGCTAAACTACAGCACGGATTATTACCTGCTAAACTACAGCACGGATTATTACCTGCTAAACTACAGCATGGATTATTACCTGCTAAACTACAGCACGGATTATTACCTGCTAAACTACAGCACGGATTATTACCTGCTAAACTACAGCACGGATTATTACCTGCTAAACTACAGCACGGATTATTACCTGCTAAACTACAGCACGGATTATTACCTGCTAAACTACAGCATGGATTATTACCTGCTAAACTACAGCATGGATTATTACCTGCTAAACTACAGCATGGATTATTACCTGCTAAACTACAGCATGTTAAGTAATAATCCTATCCTTGGAGTCAGTAAATGCTAAATGCATACTATTCTCCGTCAATATATACCCACCTTATGCGTCAATATATACCCACCTTCTCCATCAATATATACCTGACATCTCTATCAATATATACCTGACTTCTCCATCAATATAAACCCACCTTCTCCATCAATATATACCTGACTTCTCCATCAATATATACCTGACTTCTCCATCAATATAAACCCACCTTCTCCATCAATATATACCTGACTTCTCCATCAATATATACCTGACTTCTCCATCAATATAAACCCACCTTCTCCATCAATATATAGCTGACTTCTCCATCAATATATACCCACCTTCTCCATCAATATATACCTGACTTCTCCATCAATATATACCCATCTTCTCCTTCAGTATATACAGCAACAGTATTCCGTTTTTCATTATCTTTACTATTTTCTGCATTGTAGAATAATAGTGAAGAGATCAAAACCATGAAATATCACATATGGAATCATGTAGTAACCAAAAAAGTGTTAAACAAATCAAAATGTATTTTATATTTTACATTCTTCAAAGTTGCCACCCTTCGCCTTGATGACAGCTTTGCACACTCTTGGCATTCTCTCAACCAGCTTCACCTGGAATGCTTGAAGGAGTTCCCACATATGCTCAGCATTTGTTGGTTGCTTTCCCTTCACTCTGCGGTCCAACTCATCCCAAACCATCTCAATTGGGTTGAGGTCGGGTGATTGTGGAGGCCAGGTCATCTGATGCAGCACTCCATCACTCTCCTTCTTGGTCAAAGAGTCTTTAAGACAGCCTGGAGGTGTGTTGAGTCAATGTCCTGTTGGAAAACAAATGATAGTCCCACTAAGCGCAAACCAGATGTGATGGCGTATCACTGCAGAATACTGTGGTAGTCATGCTTGTTAAGTTTTCCTTGAATTCTAAATAAATCACTGACAATGTTACCAACAAAGCACCCCCTCACCATCACACTTTTTCTTCCATGCGTCACGGTGTGAACCACACATGTGGAGATCATCCATTCACCTACTCCGCGTCTCACAAATACACAGAGGTTGGAACCAAAAATCTAAAATTTAGACTCAACAGACCAAAAGATAGATTTCCACCGGTCTAATGTCCATTGCTCATGTTTCTTGGCCCAAGCAAGTCTCTTCTTATTATTGGTGTCCTTTAGTAGTGGTTCCTTTGCAGCAATTGGACCATGAAGACCTGATTCACGCAGTCTCCTGTGAACAGTTGATGTTGAGATGTGTCTGTTACTTGAACTATGTGAAGCATTTATTTGGGCTGCAATCTGAGGTGCAGTTAACTCTAATGAACATATATTCTGCAGCAGAGGTAACTCTGGGTCTTACTTTCTTGTGGCAGTCCTCATGAGAGCCAGTTTCATCATAGTGGTTTTTGTGACTGCACTTGAAGAAACTTTCAAAGTTCTGGAAATTTTCCGAATTGACTGAGCTTCATGTCTTAAAGTAATGATGGACTGTCATTTCTCTTTGTTTATTTGAGCTGTTCTTGCCATAGTATGGACTTGGTCTTTTACCAAATAGGGCTATCTTCTGTATACCACCTCTAGCTTGTCACAAATCCAACTGATTGGCTCAAACACATTAAGAATGAAAGAAATTCCAGAAATTAACTTTTAACAAGACACACATGTTAGTTGAAATGCATTCCAGGTGACTACCTCGTGAGGCTGGTTGAGAGAATGCCAAGAGTGTGCAAAGCTGTAGTCAAGGCAAAGGGTGGCTAATTTGAAGAATCTCAAATATAAAATATATTTACATTTGTTGGTTACCAAATGATTCCATATGTGTTATTTCATAGTTTTGATGTCTTCACTATTATTCTACAATGAAGAAAATAGTAAAAATAAAGAAAAACCCTTGAATGAGTAGGTGTGTCCAAACTTTTGACTGGTACTGTATGTCAATAGAGTGGTGGGTATGTGTGTGTGTCTGTGCCAAACCTGGCCTGTGATTGGACAAATGCATTATTTAAAGCAGCAGTAATAATGACTACTATTAGATCCTCACTAATGTGCGTTTATGGTTTTGCTGAGGAGCGTAATGGAGCCAAACAGAGAGAAAGACATCTCTCTTCTCTTCTGGGAAAGACATCAATGGCACTGTGGTTTACAATACCAAATGACACACATTAAATGAGCTAATTGGGATGTTCTTGATCGGCAGGAGCTTTTATTTGTTGCTTAAATGCTGATTATAGAAGCATTTATTTCCCCCTACATTTTTATTATGTTCATTACGTAGCTAGGATATTGGATGAGAGGAGTGTAGGGTGGGGGGAGGAATGTAGATTGAGGGAGGGTAGTGTAGTGTAGGATGAGAGAGGGTAGTGTAGGATGAGGGAGGGCAGGATGAGGGAGGGCAGGATGAGGGAGGGCAGGATGAGGGAGGGCAGGATGAGGGAGGGTAGTGTAGGATGAGGGAGGGTAGTGTAGGATGAGGGAGGGTAGTGTAGGATGAGGGAGGGCAGGATGAGGGAGGGTAGGATGAGGGGGGGTAGGGTAGGATGAGGGAGGGTAGTGTAGGATGAGGGAGGTGTAGGATGAGGGAGGGCAGGATGAGGGAGGGTAGGATGGGGGAGGGTAGTGTAGGATGAGGGAGGGTAGGGTAGCGTAGGATGAGGGAGGGTAGGGTAGCGTAGGATGAGGGAGGGAGGTGTAGGATGAGGGAGGGCAGGATGAGGGAGAGTAGGATGAGGGGGGGTGGTCTAGGATGAGGGAGGGTAGCGTAGGATGTGGGAGGGTAGGATGAGGGAGGGTAGTGTAGGAGAAGGGAGGGTAGGATGAGGTAGAATGATGTAGGATGAGGGAGGGTAGTGTAGGATGAGGTAGGGTAGGATGAGGTATGGAGGTGTATGATGAGGGAGGGAGATGTAGGATGAGGGAGGTGTAGGATGAGGGAGGTGTAGGATGAGGGAGGGTAGTGTAGGAGAAGGGAGGGTAGGATGAGGTAGAATGATGTAGGATGAGGGAGGGTAGTGTAGGATGAGGTAGGGTAGGATGAGGGAGGGTAGCGTAGGATGTGGGAGGGAGGTGTAGGATGAGGGAGGTGTAGGATGAGGGAGGGTAGGATGAGGTATGGAGGTGTATGATGAGGGAGGGAGATGTAGGATGAGGGAGGTGTAGGATGAGGGAGGTGTAGGATGAGGGTAGTGTAGGATGAGGTAGGGTAGGATGAGGTATGGAGGTGTATGATGAGGGAGGGAGGTGTAGGATGAGGGAGGTGTAGGATGAGGGAGGTGTAGGATGAGGGACGGCAGGATAAGGCAGGGTAGGGTGAGGGAGGGAGGTTAGGTTGAGGTTGGGTAGGATGAGGGAGGGAGGTGTAGAATGAGGGGGGGTGGGATGAGGAATGGATGTGTGTGATGAGGGAGGGAGGTGTAGGATGAGGGAGGGTAGTATGAAGGAGATGAGTGTAGGATCAGGGAGGGTAGGATGAGGGAGGGTAGATTGAGGAAGGGTAGGATGAGGGAGGGTAGGATGAGGGAGGGTAGGATGATGACGGGTAGAATGAGAGAGGGAGGTGTAAGATGAGGGAGGCTAGTATAGGAAGAGGGAGGGTAATGTGTGTGCGTGTGCGCGTGTGCGTGTGCGTGTGCGTGTGCGCGTGTGTGTGTGTGTGTGTGTGTGTGTGTGTGTGTGTGTGTGTGTGTGTGTGTGTGTGTGTGTGTGTGTGTGTGTGTGTGTGCGTACGTGTGTGTGCGTACGTGTGTGTGTGTGTGTGTGTGTGTGTGTGTGTGTGTGTGTGTGCGTGCGCGCGCGTGTGCGTGTGTGTGTGTGTGTGTGTGTGTGTGTGTGTGTGTGTGTGTGTGTGTGTGTGTGTGTGTGTGTGTGTGTGTGCGTACGTGTGTGTGCGTACGTGTGTGTGTGTGTGTGTGTGTGTGTGTGTGTGTGTGTGTGTGTGTGTGTGCGTGCGCGCGCGTGTGCGTGTGTGTGCGTGCAGAGACCTCACTGATATTACATTCCACAGCCAGTGATATTTCCCCAGAGGGAGGCCTTTAGGCCACACTGTTATCACCATGTCCATTATCTCTTCCTGTACTTGATATGAAGACAGTAATGGGGGAGACAGGATTATGGTGCAACACAACAGGACAAAACGCTGAAGCAATTCACAGCAGAGAAGGGAAGGGAAAATGATGAATGTTGAATGGGAGAATGGAGCCATGCTAGTGCATTCAGTTCATGGTCCTTCCATCCATGATTGAAATAGTCAAAATGAAAATGTTTTCAGCTTTTCTTTCCAAGCGTCTCTTAATGTTTCCTCTTAATCCGGATAGCTTAACCGTACTGGCCATGGAAAATGTGTGATTGCAAAGAAAGGTGACAAGCCATGTCAGTTTACGAAGACACAATGCCTAGCATCATACAATATCTCTGGCTTACTTCCTTGAAAGTATAGATTTCAGGTTTTATCTCCAAGCCTGGTGCTATCCATTATGTTCGTAATGTCCATTGTGTCCATTAGCCCTTAAATCCTGATGCCCTGGCCTATACAGGTCCCCTAACGTCCGACTCTTGGTATTCACCAAAATAAAACCAGGGCTTTCTTTACCAGCTGATCAATGGCAGAACAACGAAGACAGCCAGTCCACGTGTAACGTAACGGCAGAGAGTGGGAGATGACTTGGACCAGAGGTGTGTTCAAAAGTTAGGTCAGGTAAAACAGCTAAAGACAGGAGAAAAACAACACAGTCTTTTCAGGAAAAAAACAGGTACATAAATGTTGACTCTTGCACCAAGAGAAGGTGATTGTGGTAATGAGAGAAAGTAGTGCTCAATGTTGTTTTGTTATAATATTTAACTACATTTTTTTTTTAAATATTTTTTTGATTTCACCTTTATTTAACCAGGTAGGTCAGTTGAGAACAAGTTCTCATTTACAACTGCGACCTGGCCAAGATAAAGCAAAGCAGTACGACACATACAACAACACAGAGTTACACATGGAGTAAAACAAACATACAGTCAATAACACAATAGATAAATCTATATACAGTGTGTGCAACAGTAGTAAGATTAAGGCAATAAATAGGCCATAGTGGCGAAATAATTACAATTTAGCAATTAAACACTGGAGTGATAGATGTGCAGAAGATGAATGTGCAAGTAGAGATACTGGGGTGCAAAGGAGCAAAAACAAAAAAAAATTGACTCACAGACTCACTATTCTGAGAGTTGTTTTGCTTCTAATTTGATTCATCTTTCTGACACAGACTTGAGGCGGGTAATTAAACTGCATTTTATTTATATCCCTGAGCTCACGGTAGAAAATAAGTCAACAGCACTTAACTGAAACCAGGGTGGGTATACAATATACAGTATTGCACTCATCCACTCACTAATGGATAGTATTAGCGTACAGCACACAAACACACAATATAATACATTACAGTCTAGTATTGGTAAGGTATAGATAGTCCAGCTCTCTGATATGGGTTGCACATAGTCATTTTTTTTTTTAAAGAACGCTGGTTATTGTGTCTTCGGACTAAAGACAATGATAGACACAGATAAGTAGCTGTGGCTCATTTTAATTATTGTAGATAAAGGGAAAATATCCCAAACAAGCCTTTTTTATATTTGGAAAGTCACAACAATAACAAAATAAACATGTGCGTTGCCATGGAGATCTTAAAGGGACACTCCACTCACAAGGTGTTCCTAGTGTTTGGTATAGTCAGTGTATATCTGTATGTGTAGATTATGTCAGTGGAGGACTTCTTATACAGTTAAAGGGTATTCTCAGCTGTAAACTGCTATGGTAGGTTCAGTGTCCCCTCTGTTTCCTCTCTGTCCTGTGAGAGGAAAGCTGTAAGGAATGGACCTGGTGGTGTACTGTACTCTTCATATTTTATTGAAGCCATAATCTGCCACATTAATCTATACTATTAATTCCAATTTCCCCTGTAACTGTTTGTCCAGCCCATCAGCGGGGTCATTATGTCCACACACACACACACATGCACGCAGACACACACACACAAACGCACGCATGCACGCAGACACACGCACGCAGACACACACACACACTAATGCCGATGAAACGAAACAAACGTCACTACCATACGCATGCCCTTGAGGGAGGGTAGGAACGGAGGCCTGCCTGGAAGGTTAAATGAAAGCTGTTTTTCTTCCGAGTGCCTTGTGTTGACTCAGAAGCATGTGATATTCGCTGTGCCAGTATGATTACTTGGGCATGACGGCTCAGCTATCCCCCCAAAATGTCTACACCTACTTATCACTGTGAGCTTGGAATACATCTCTCACAATGAGTTACTGAGAGAGCCCCGACACGGGCCACCAGCCCTCCTGTTGTGGATCAGTGTGTCATAGGGGGGGGGGGGTCCAAGAGGGGGTTCTAGAGTTATAGGGAGGTGTAGTCTTCCATGTCCTAGAGGGGGTTCTAGAGTTATAGGGAGGTGTAGTCTTCCATGTCCTAGAGGTGGTTCTAGAGTTATAGGGAGGTGTAGTCTTCCATGTCCTAGAGGGGGTTCTAGAGTTATAGGGAGGTGTAATCTTCCATGTCCTAGAGGGGGTTCTAGAGTTATAGGGAGGTGTAGTCTTCCATGTCCTAGAGGGGGTTCTAGAGTTATAGGGAGGTGTAATCTTCCATGTCCTAGAGGGGGTTCTAGAGTTATAGGGAAGTGTAATCTTCCATGTCCTAGAGGGGGTTCTAGAGTTATAGGGAGGTGTAGTCTTCCATGTCCTAGAGGGGGTTCTAGAGTTATAGGGAGGTGTAGTCTTCCATGTCCTAGAGGTGGTTCTAGAGTTATAGGGAGGTGTAGTCTTCCATGTCCTAGAGGGGGTTCTAGAGTTATAGAGAGGTGTAGTCTTCCATGTCCTAGAGGGGGTTCTAGAGTTATAGGGAGGTGTAGTCTTCCATGTCCTAGAGGGGGTTCTAGAGTTATAGGGAGGTGTAATCTTCCATGTCCTAGAGGGGGTTCTAGAGTTATAGGGAAGTGTAATCTTCCATGTCCTAGAGGGGGTTCTAGAGTTATAGGGAGGTGTAGTCTTCCATGTCCTAGAGGGGGTTCTAGCGTTATAGGGAGGTGTAGTCTTCCATGTCCTAGAGGGGGTTCTAGAGTTATAGGGAGGTGTAGTCTTCCATGTCCAAGAGGGGGTTCTAGAGTTATAGGGAAGTGTAATCTTCCATGTCCTAGAGGGGGTTCTAGAGTTATAGGGAGGTGTAGTCTTCCATGTCCTAGAGGGGGTTCTAGAGTTATAGGGAGGTGTAGTCTTCCAAAGTACATGAGATAGTAACATGCTGATACTTCTAGAGAGTGTGAGTTCAAATGAATGTGCTGTTCATCAAAGTTGAATGTCTGAAAATGTTTATGAAAGATGAATTCAAAGACTCCCTATTCCTTTAATAAAGACAGAGAGAGGAAGAGGGAGAGAAAGAGAGAGGGGTAGAGGGAGAGAGACAGAATTATATAGCGTTCAATTTTTTTGGGCACACTTCCTTAACGCTTTGGTAGCTTGTCAAATCCATCACACTGAATCCACCTGCGTCTCGGCCGTGAATAACTCTCTGCCACGTCTGAGCGAAATGATGTATTTTGCACAGTGCATTTGAGAGGTAGACTACATTGGGACGGGAAGCCATCTTTCTCCACATGCACCAGCAGGACAAAGCTGGTCCTGTCGCTTCCTATTATCCGGTCAATTGACAAATGGGTTCTCATGGCTGTGATTTTATTTTATCTTGGATTTATGAGCGGTGACAGTAGCTGTCGGTACCATAGAGATGGATAGAGGGCACACTTAGCCCAAAGATAGGAGCTGATCTCTCTAGAACATCTCTATGTTAGGTACATGATACAGTACCATTCTTATACTTTTAGAAAGTTAAACTGAATGGTTGACTCCCGTCATAATAATGTCCCCAACCATTATATAATCCTTCTAACACAACTATACACCCAATAAACCATCATGTCGTGTCCCGTATCTACGCCCCAAAATCACTAATCTGGGCTTAACGTTGACACGTTTGTTGTTATTGTCCGTTGAATTGGCAACAAGCGAGAGGTCAGCGTCAATCTCCCTCCTGCTCTTCAGCAGCTAGCTTTATCCGGGGATCTTATTCCCCGGGCCCAACGCTGCCTTCCCGATCGATGTCCTCTGGGCTGGGAGAAGGAGACGAGGGGTGTGTGTGTGTGTGTGTCGATGGCCTCTGGCTGGATGACATGATTGGGAGGTCTATAGCACGGGCTGGATGGCTGCGGAGTATAAACCTAAAGACCAGTATTGGCTTTATCTCCCCTATCGACTGCCAGGCCATACAGATGTAAGATCTTGATTTGATCACACTGTTGAAGGAGAACTTTCCTGGACATTTGAAACTTGTAGTGTATTTGAGGTTTAAAAAGGCTTCTGGAGTTTTCCCTTACAAACAATGTATCAACCCCTACAAAAATGTCCATTAATTATAATCCACATAATAATTCACATTTCCTGTTGCTGCAGGATTATTTTCGTGCTGGAGCAAACTAGCTGACATTAAGATCCAACATCTGTACACAGTAGTATCAGCCATGCTCTGGTTTGACTGTGCTGCCTGATGGTGACAATGAGAGCAGCCCATACCCACGGAAAGAGAGCCCTGCGGCTCGCTGATCCCCCGTGATTGACGGAAGGCCTGTCCTGACCAGACACTGAACAGAGCTGCTGATCCCCTGTGATTGACGGCAGATTGACGGCAGGGCTGTTCTGGCCAGACACTGAACAGAGTAGGTGATCCCCTGTGATTGACGGTAGGGCTGTTCTGGCCAGACACTGAACAGAGCTGCTGATCCCCTGTGATTGACGGCAGATTGACGGCAGGGCTGTTCTGGCCAGACACTGAACAGAGTAGGTGATCCCCTGTGATTGACGGTAGGGCTGTTCTGACCAGACACTGAACAGAGTAGCTGATCCCCTGTGATTGACGGTAGGGCTGTTCTGACCAGACACTGAACAGAGTAGGTGATCCCCTGTGATTGACGGCAGGGCTGTTCTGACCAGACACTGAACAGAGTAGCTGATCCCCTGTGATTGACGTTAGGGCTGTTCTGACCAGACACTGAACAGAGTAGGTGATCCCCTGTGATTGACGGTAGAGCTGTTCTGACCAGACACTGAACAGAGCAGCTGATCCCCTGTGATTGACGGTAGAGCTGTTCTGACCAGACACTGAACAGAGTAGCTGATCCCCTGTGATTGACGGCAGGGCTGTTCTGACCAGACACTGAACAGAGCAGCTGATCCCCTGTGATTGACGGCAGGGCTGTTCTGACCAGACACTGAACAGAGCAGCTGATCCCTGTGATTGACGGTAGGGCTGTTCTGACCAGACACTGAACAGAGTAGGTGATCCCCTGTGATTGACGGCAGGGCTGTTCTGACCAGACACTGAACAGAGCAGCTGATCCCCTGTGATTGACGGTAGAGCTGTTCTGACCAGACACTGAACAGAGCAGCTGATCCCCTGTGATTGACAGCAGGGCTGTTCTGACCAGACACTGAACAGAGCAGCTGATCCCCTGTGATTGACGGTAGAGCTGTTCTGACCAGACACTGAACAGAACTGCTATACTATACTACACTACATAGCAGGCTACAATAGTATCCTTCTGCAAGAGCGTCTTTACCAACCAAAAGAAAATCAGCAATTTATTGTGAAGCAGTCATCTAGCAAAGGAGCTAAAGGAAATTATACTTTCTCCCACTCAGCCACCTGGTCCTCCTGAAAGCGTTTCGTCCTGTCCTGTCTGTTTCCTTTGAGTTATAATGTAGGAACAGTACCTCCTGAAAGCTTGTCTTCCTGTCCTGCCTGTTTCCTGTGAGTTATAATGTAGGAACAGTACCTCCTGAAAGCTTGTCTTCCTGTCCTGTCTGTTTCCTGTGAGTTATAATGTAGGAACAGTACTCAGACAGAAGATACAATGTTAACAACAACAGGAACCAGAAATCATTTCGGACCTATTGTGAAACTCGGTCATGTTCCCCATTAAAAGTCTATGAGTTACACTATATATACAAAAGTATGTGGACACCCCTTCAAATTAGTGGATTAGTCTATTTCAGCCACACCTGTTGCTGACAGGTGTTTGAAATCGAGCACACAGCCATGCAATCTTCATAGACAAACATCGGCAGTAGAATGGCCTTACTGGAGAGCTCAGTGACTTTCAACGTGGCACCGTCATAGGATGCCACCTTTCCAACTAGTCAGTTCATCAAATTTCTGCCCTGCCTACAGTAGAGCTGCCCCGGTCATCCTGAAGTGCTGTTATTGTGAAGTGGAAACTTCTAGGAGCAAAAACAGCTCGGGCTGCGAAGTGGTAAACCACACAAGCTCACAGAACGGTACCGTCCGAATGCTGAAGCAAGTCTTATCCTCGGTTGCAACACTCACGACCCAGTTCCAAACTGCCTCTGGAAGCAACAAGAACAGTTTTGTGGATAAAACTAAAAAGATAAATAATCATAACGCAATGATGATATACTGAAACGGTCACATCTGTTATTATTTCACCTATCCAACCGGGAAAAAAGCTAGTTATATTCCGCGGAGAAAAGTGATAAAATATGAAATATAAGGAGATGGGAATAGAGAAAATGTTAATAATTGCCATACAGTTGTTATGAATACTGTATAGTACAAGTGTACAAATCATACCTTGAGTAGATCAACAATGGTTGATCTGTCACGCCCTGGCCTTATTATTCTTTGTTTTCTTTATTATTTTAGTTAGGTCAGGGTGTGACATGGGGAATGTTTATGTTTTGTTGTTTTGGGTGTTTATTTGGTAAAGGGGTTAATGGGTGTAGTATATGGTTTTGTGTTGAGTGTAGATGTTTAGCATTGTCTATGGTGGTTAGTTATCTAGGAGAGTCTATGGTTACCTGAATGAGTTCCCAATTAGAGACAGCTGATTTCGGTTGTCTCTGATTGGGAGCCTTATTTAGGGTAGCCATAGGCTCTCATTGGTTGTGGGTAATTGTCTATGTAAGAACGTTTGTAGCCTGTATGTTTGTGCACAACGTTTGTAGCTTCACGGTCGTTTTGTTGTTTTGTTAAAGTGTTTTGTTCGTGTTCATCTTCGTGTTGTTCAATAAAAGAAGATGGCTTATTTTCCAACTGCTGCATTTTGGTCCGTCAATCCGCCACACGATCGTGACAGAATTACCCACCATAGGACCAAGCGGCATGGAAGGCGGCAACAGGACCTACCCACAAAGGATTTCTGGACATGGGAGGAGATACTGGATGGTAAGGGGCCTTGGGATCAACCTGGAGAATATCGCCTCTCTCGTGAAGAGCTGGAGGCAGCGAAAGCCGAGAGGAGGCGATATGAGGAGGCAGCACGGAGACAAGGCTGGAGACCCGTGAGTACAACCCAAAAATTTCTTGGGGGGGGCCTTAAAGGGAGTGTGGCGAAGTCAGGTAGGAAACCTGCGCCTACTCCCTGTACTTACCGTGGAGAGCGGGAGTACGGGCAGACACCGTGTTACGCAGTAGAGCGCACGGTGTCTCCTGTACGCGTGCATAGCCCGGTTCGGTATATTTCAGCTCCACGTATCGGCCGGGCTAGACTGAGCGTTGAGCCATATGTCATGAAGCCGGCCCAACGCATCTGGTCACCAGTGCGTCTCCTCGGGCCGGCGTACATGGCACCAGCCTTACGCATGGTGTCCCCGGTTCGCCTACATAGGCCGGTGCGGGTTATTCCACCTCCCCGCACTGGTCAGGCGACGGGGAGCATAGAACCAGGTAAGGTTGGGCAGGCTCGGCGTTCAAGGGAGCCAGTACGCCTGCACGGTCCGGTATTTCCGGCGCCACCTCCCCGCCCCAATCCAGTACCACCAGTGCCTCCTCCGCGCACTAGCTATATGGTGCGTGTCTCCAGCCCTTTACCACCAGTGTCTAAACCACGCACCAAGCCTCCTGTGTGTCCCCAGAGTCCTGTGCGTCCTGTTGCTGCTCCCCGCACTAGCCCTGAGATGCGTGTCCCCAGCCCGGTGCCACCAGTCCCGGCACCACGCACCAGGCCTACAGTGCGCCTCAGCCGGCAGGAGTCTGCCGTCTGCACTGCAATGACTGAACTGCCCGTCTCCCCAGCGCCATCTGAGCCATCTGTCTCCCCAGCGCCATCTGAGCCATCCGTCTCCCCAGCGCCATCTGAGCCATCCGTCTGCAATGAGCCTGCAAAGCCGCCCGTCTGCCATGAGCCCGCAAAGCCGCCCGTCTGCCATGAGCCCACTGAGCCGCCAGCCAGACAGGAGCCGCTAGAGCCGCCAGCCAGACAGGAGCCGCTAGAGCCGCCAGCCAGACAGGAGCCGCTAGAGCCGTCCGTCAGACAGGATCTGCCAGAGCCGCCAACCAGACAGGATCTGCCAGAGCCGCCAACCAGACAGGATCTGCCAGATCCGTCAGCCAGCCATGAGCAGCCAGATCCGTCAGCTAGCCATGAGCAGCCAGATCCGTCAGCTAGCCATGAGCAGCCAGATCCGTCAGCTAGCCATGAGCAGCCAGATCCGTCAGCTAGCCATGAGCAGCCAGATCCGTCAGCTAGCCATGAGCAGCCAGATCCGTCAGCTAGCCATGAGCAGCCAGATCCGTCAGCTAGCCATGAGCAGCCAGATCCGTCAGCTAGCCATGAGCAGCCAGATCCGTCAGCTAGCCATGAGCAGCCAGATCCGTCAGCTAGCCATGAGCAGCCAGATCCGTCAGCTAGCCATGAGCAGCCAGATCCGTCAGCCAGCCATGAGCAGCCAGATCCGTCAGCCAGCCATGAGCAACCAGATCAGTTAGCCAGCCATGAGCAGCCAGATCCGTTAGCCAGCCATGAGCAGCCAGATCTGTCAGCCAGCCATGGGCCGTCCCTCAGTCCGGAGCTGCAGTCCCTCAGTCCGGAGCTGCAGTCCCTCAGTCCGGAGCTGGCATTCCTCAGTCCGGAGCTGGCATTCCTCAGTCCGGAGCTGCCCCTTACCCTGGAGCTGCCCCTTACCCTGGAGCTGCCCCTTACCCTGGAGCTGCCCCTTACCCTGGTGCTGCCCCTTACCCTGGTGCTGCCCCTTACCCTGATGCTGCCCCTTACCCTGGTACTGCCCCTTACCCTGGTACTGCCCCTTACCCTGGTACTGCCCCTTATCCTGGTACTGTCCCTTACCCTGGTACTGGCCCTTAGTCCGGAGCTGTCCTTTAGTCCGGAACTGCCCCTTAATGCAATGGGGTTAATGTGGAGGGGGGTCGTTTGGAGAAAGCCTAGGAGGTGGTTAGGTACTGTGGTGACGAGGGGACTACGACCAGAGCCGGAGCCGCCACCGTGGAGGGGAGCCCACCCAGACCCTCCCCTAGACTGTGTATGGTGCGCCCGGAGTTCGCGCCTCAAGGGGGGGGTTATGTCATGCCCTGGCCTTATTATTCTTTGTTTTCTTTATTATTTTAGTTAGGTCAGGGTGTGACATGGGGAATGTTTATGTTTTGTTGTTTTGGGTGTTTATTTGGTAAAGGGGTTAATGGGTGTAGTATATGGTTTTGTGTTGAGTGTAGATGTTTAGCATTGTCTATGGTGGTTAGTTATCTAGGAGAGTCTATGGTTACCTGAATGAGTTCCCAATTAGAGACAGCTGATTTCGGTTGTCTCTGATTGGGAGCCTTATTTAGGGTAGCCATAGGCTCTCATTGGTTGTGGGTAATTGTCTATGTAAGAACGTTTGTAGCCTGTATGTTTGTGCACAACGTTTGTAGCTTCACGGTTGTTTTGTTAAAGTGTTTTGTTCGTGTTCATCTTCGTGTTGTTCAATAAAAGAAGATGGCTTATTTTCCAACTGCTGCATTTTGGTCCGTCAATCCGCCACACGATCGTGACAGATCTACTGTATGTTGAGATATAGGCCATTATGGTAATGTGGACAGGTCGTCCGTCAGTCCATCCGTCCATCCTTCCGTCGGTCTAAAACAACAGCATTTAAGGGCAGCATATAGCCTAGCAGTTAGAGCGTTAGCCTAGCAGTTAGAGCGTTAGCCTAGCAGTTAGAGCGTTAGCCTAGCAGTTAGAGCGTTAGCCTAGCAGTTAGAGCGTTAGCCTAGCAGTTAGAGCGTTAGAGCCAGTAAACCGAAAGGTCGCTGGTTCGAGTACCTGAGCCGACAAGGTCTGTCGATGTGCCTTTGAGCAAGGCACTGAAGTTAACCCTAATTTGCTCCAGGGGCACTGGTTCTATGTCTGGTCTGTCAGTGGCTGACCCTGTAAAACAACACATTTCACTGCACCTATCTGGTGTATGTGACAATATAGACCCGATTTTTAAAAGATGCCTTGCAACCACTGCCGTCTAGATCCCAGTCCATCGCGCGCTCTTCCTCCCTCTCTTCCTCCCTCTCTTCCTCCCTCTCTTCCTCCCTCTCTTCCTCCCTCTCTTCCTCCCTCTCTTCCTCCCTCTCTTCCTCCCTCTCTTCCTCCCTCTCTTCCTCCCTCTCTTCCTCCCTCTCTTCCTCCCTCTCTTCCTCCCTCCCTCCCAGAACAATCTGCCCGTCCTGCTGATGGATGACATTGATTCGTTGAGATTTTTTTTATGATGTGAAGTCTTCCTGGAAACATTGAAGACTTGTCCAGTTTATTGGCCCATACAGCTTGATAAATACACAGGAAGAGAGACGTAATATCAGGACAATAAAGATGATAAACACAGGGTGAAAACAGTTTGGCCGCTGCGTGTCAAAGTCCCCAAAATACTTATTACACAAACTTCCATTTTTCACAAGACATTCACAAGACACACAAGTCAAAAGGTGTTACTCTTCAACATATAACTTGATGTTATTTAGATCATTGTTAATGATACATAAAACATTTTGTCTCTTCAAGTGGAATACTACATCTTAGACATGACCAAAATGACCCCTGGGTAATGGAACTTCATAAGACCTGAAAATTAGAGACATTTCAGAAAGTGGATGCAGAACTACTCTGTCTAATCTAAATAGGAAATATCCTGGTAATACTCAATGTTATATTCTATATATAAATCACTATTTCTCCTGTTCAAACCAGTCACCTGTAATTATCCTGTTCTAACCAGTCACCTGTAATTATCTTGTTCTAACCAGTCACCTGTATTTATCTTGTTCTAACCAGTCACCTGTAATGATCCTGTTCAAACCAGTCACCTGTAATTATCCTGTTCTAACCAGTCACCTGTAATTAACTTGTTCTAACCAGTCACCTGTAATTATCCTGTTCAAACCAGTCACCTGTAATTATCCTGTTCTAACCAGTCACCTGTAATGATCCTGTTCTAACCAGTCACCTGTAATGATCCTGTTCAAACCAGTCACATGTAATGATCCTGTTCTAACCAGTCACCTGTAATGATCCTGTTCTAACCAGTCACCTGTAATTATCCTGTTCTAACTAGTCACCTGTAATGATCCTGTTCAAACCAGTCACCTGTAATTATCCTGTTCTAACCAGTCACTTGTAATGATCCTGTTCAAACCAGTCACCTGTAATTATCCTGTTCAAACCAGTCACCTGTAATTATCCTGTTCTAACCAGTCACCTGTAGTTATCCTGTTCTAACTAGTCACCTGTAATTATCTTGTTCTAACCAGTCACCTGTAATGATCCTGTTCTAACCAGTCACCTGTAATTATCCTGTTCTAACTAGTCACCTGTAATGATCCTGTTCAAACCAGTCACCTGTAATTATCCTGTTCTAACTAGTCACCTGTAATGATCCTGTTCAAACCAGTCACCTGTAATGATCCTGTTCAAACCAGTCACATGTAATGATCCTGTTCTAACCAGTCACCTGTAATTATCTTGTTCTAACCAGTCACCTGTAATGATCCTGTTCTAACCAGTCACTTGTAATGATCCTGTTCAAACCAGTCACCTGTAATTATCCTGTTCAAACCAGTCACCTGTAATTATCCTGTTCTAACCAGTCACCTGTAATTATCTTGTTCTAACCAGTCACCTGTAATGATCCTGTTCTAACCAGTCACCTGTAATTATCCTGTTCTAACCAGTCACCTGTAATTATCCTGTTCTAACCAGTCACCTGTAATGATCCTGTTCTAACCAGTCACCTGTAATGATCCTGTTCTAACCAGTCACCTGTAATGATCCTGTTCCAACCAGTCCCCAGTAATTATCCTGTTCTAACCAGTCACCAGTAATTATCTTGTTCTAACCAGTCACCTGTAATTATCCTGTTCTAACCAGTCACCTGTAATGATCCTGTTTACATTTACATTTAAGTCATTTAGCAGACGCTCTTATCCAGAGTTCTAACCAGTCACCTGTAATTATCCTGTTCTAACCAGTCACCTGTAATGATCCTGTTCTAACCAGTCACCTGTAATGATCCTGTTCTAACCAGTCACCTGTAATGATCCTGTTCTAACCAGTCACCTGTAATGATCCTGTTCTAACCAGTCACCTGTAATGATCCTGTTCTAACCAGTCACCTGTAATGATCCTGTTCTAACCAGTCACCTGTAATGATCCTGTTCTAACCAGTCACCTGTAATGATCCTGTTCTAACCAGTCACCTGTAATGATCCTGTTCTAACCAGTCACCTGTAATGATCCTGTTCTAACCAGTCACCTGTAATGATCCTGTTCTAACCAGTCACCTGTAATGATCCTGATCTAACCAGTCACCTGTAATTATCCTGATCTAACCAGTCACCTGTAATTATCCTGTTCTAACCAGTCACCTGTAATTGTCCTGTTCTAACCAGTCACCTGTAATGATCCTGTTCTAACCAGTCACCTGTAATTATCCTGTTCCAACCAGTCACATGTAATGATCCTGTTCTAACCAGTCACATGTAATGATCCTGTTCCAACCAGTCACCTGTAATGATCCTGTTCTAACCAGTCACCTGTAATTATCCTGTTCTAACCAGTCACCTGTAATTATCTTGTTCTAACCAGTCACCTGTAATGATCCTGTTCTAACCAGTCACCTGTAATGATCCTGTTCTAACCAGTCACCTGTAATGATCCTGTTCTAACCAGTCACCTGTAATTATCTTGTTCTAACCAGTCACCTGTAATTATCCTGTTCTAACCAGTCACCTGTAATTATCCTGTTCTATCCAGTCACCTGTAATGATCCTGTTCCAACCAGTCACCTGTAATTATCCTGTTCTAACCAGTCACCTGTAATGATCCTGTTCCAAAATGGCAGCTCATTTAAACATGGAACTTAAACAATTTTTGCATGAACTTTCACTCTCTCTCCTGCCAGCAGGTTAGGACCAACTGATTAACACCCTCTACACACCTGCCAGCAGGTTAGGACCCACTGATTAACACCCTCTACACACCTGCCAGCAGGTTAGGACCCACTGATTAACACCCTCAACACACCTGCCAGCAGGTTAGGACCCACTGATTAACACCCTCTACACACCTGACAGTGACATTATCCGCTGGCTCCCAGAAAGGACTGTTCAAAGGCTCCAGAGGTAACTGCAGTAGGTAGCATTTAATGAACAATGTCACAAATAAAGGCTGTGGAAGGAAGTCAGTCCATGACTTTTGAATATAACAAAGGTGGCTGCCGACGGTGAGAAGTATTTTACAGCTCTCTCGAGAAAGGTGTGAGGTGTGTACATATTTTGTGGCGGCTAAATAATTGTTCATACACTTTTATGTACTTTTTGAGCTCCCACTAGGCACACTTGTCTTTTGTTTAGTGTATTTGTTTAGTGTATTTGTTTAGTGTATTTGTTTAGTGTATTTGTTTAGTGTATTTGTTTAGTGTATTTGTTTAGTGTATTTGTTTAGTGTATTTGTTTAGTGTATTTGTTTAGTGTATTTGTTTAGTGTATTTGTTTAGTGTATTTGTTTAGTGTATTTGTTTAGTGTATTTGTTTAGTGTATTTGTTTAGTGTATTTGTTTAGTGTATTCTTTCAGATAAAGGTTGAGAACACTGAAGCATTACTGACATATACAGGAAGTCTCGTATCACAGCTTTCACATTAGATCACAGATACATAAGCTACAATTACTGTTGAAACTAGCGAACATGTAACTTGGTGGCTTGATAGTACCTATAGTGCCTGCTTTCCTTCACGCGAGTGCTTTAAAAAAGGGGTTTCTTTCTCTAAAAGATCGAGAATTGGACTCGTTTATTATTTATTTATTTATCCGAATTCATCCTCCTTTTGACTGATTTAAAATAAAATAAAAATCGGAAGTACTTAACAGTGATATCAACGGAGGCCAATCAGGAGCCTGGCTGCTGGATCCTACGAGTAAATGACTCACACATACACCGTCAAAACAAGCCATAAACACTCCAATCACACAACGACTTAGTTTGATTGTAGAGGAGGTAGAGGAGCCTCACTGTGGTTTCCCCAGTGGGATGGAGAGCCTACTTAGCCTACATAATGTATGGAAAGCCTACTTAGCCTACAGAATGGATGGAGGCCTACTTAGTCTACAGAATGGATGGAGGCCTACTTAGTCTACAGAATGGATGGAGAGCCTACTTAGCCTACAGAATGGATGGAGGCCTACTTAGCCTACAGAATGGATGGAGGCCTACTTAGCCTACAGAATGGATGGAGAGCCTACAGAATGGATGGAGAGCCTACTTAGCCTACAGAATGGATGGAGGCCTACTTAGCCTACATAATGGATGGAGAGCCTACTTAGCCTACAGAATGGATGGAGGCCTACTTAGACTACAGAATGGATGGAGGCCTACTTAGCCTACAGAATGGATGGAGGCCTACTTAGTCTACATAATGGATGGAGGCCTACTTAGTCTACAGAATGGATGGAGGCCTACTTAGCCTACAGAATGGATGGAGGCCTACTTAGCCTACATAATGGATGGAGGTCTACTTAGTCTACATAATGGATGGAGGCCTACTTAGTCTACAGAATGGATGGAGGCCTACTTAGCCTACAGAATGGATGGAGGCCTACTTAGCCTACAGAATGGATGGAGGCCTACTTAGCCTACATAATGGATGGAGGTCTACTTAGCCTACAGAATGGATGGAGGCCTACTTAGCCTACAGAATGGATGGAGGCCTACTTAGTCTACAGAATGGATGGAGGCCTACTTAGCCTACATAATGGATGGAGGCCTACTTAGTCTACAGAATGGATGGAGAGCCTACTTAGTCTACATAATGGATGGAGGCCTACTTAGTCTACATAATGGATGGAGGCCTACTTAGTCTACAGAATGGATGGAAAGCCTACTTAGTCTACAGAATGGATGGAGGCCTACTTAGCCTACAGAATGGATGGAGGTCTACTTAGTCTACAGAATGGATGGAGGCCTACTTAGCCTACAGAATGGATGGAGGCCTACTTAGCCTACAGAATGGATGGAGGTCTACTTAGTCTACAGAATGGATGGAGGCCTACTTAGCCTACAGAATGGATGGTGGCCTACTTAGCCTACAGAATGGATGGAGGCCTACTTAGTCTACAGAATGGATGGAGGCCTACTTAGCCTACAGAATGGATGGAGGCCTACTTAGCCTACATAATGGATGGAGGCCTACTTAGCCTACAGAATGGATGGAGGCCTACTTAGCCTACAGAATGGATGGAGGCCTACTTAGCCTACATAATGGATGGAGGCCTACTTAGCCTACAGAATGGATGGAGGCCTACTTAGCCTACAGAATGGATGGAGGCCTACTTAGTCTACAGAATGGATGGAGGCCTACTTAGCCTACAGAATGGATGGAGGCCTACTTAGCCTACATAATGGATGGAGGCCTACTTAGTCTACAGAATGGATGGAGGCCTACTTAGCCTACAGAATGGATGGAGGCCTACTTAGCCTACATAATGGATGGAGGCCTACTTAGCCTACAGAATGGATGGAGGCCTACTTAGCCTACAGAATGGATGGAGGCCTACTTAGTCTACAGAATGGATGGAGGCCTACTTAGCCTACAGAATGGATTGTGGACCTATCTGTCGCCAGAGAAAAACTGATTAACTCATTTAAAACTACTGAAGGTATAATTTAAGCACAATTATGCAAATGTTATACCATTTTCTTAACCATTTCTAAAATTAAATCATATTGAAATGTTTATTATCTGTGCGACAGACACAGAGAATGATATGGCTTTTTGAATAGATATAAAATCTATCCAATTGGCTGCTTGGTCCGAGTTTGGTGGGTGATTCTGTAGCGATCGTCGTAATGTGGAAGAGAGGAGGACCAAATGATAATGTAACGACTCTCGTCGTTGGTTGAAGGGGAGGAGGACCAAATGATAATGTAACGACTCTCGTCGTTGGTTGAAGGGGAGGAGGACCAAATGATAATGTCACGACTCTCGTCGTTGGTTGAAGGGGACGAGGACCAAATGATAATGTAACGACTCTCGTCGTTGGTTGAAGGAGAGGAGGACCAAATGATAATGTAACGACTCTCGTCGTTGGTTGAAGGGGAGGAGGACCAAATGATAATGTAACGACTCTCGTCGTTGGTTGAAGGGGAGGAGGACCAAATGATAATGTCACGACTCTCGTCGTTGGTTGAAGGGGACGAGGACCAAATGATAATGTAACGACTCTCGTCGTTGGTTGAAGGGGACGAGGACCAAATGATAATGTCACGACTCTCGTCGTTGGTTGAAGGGGACGAGGACCAAATGATAATGTAACGACTCTCGTCGTTGGTTGAAGGAGAGGAGGACCAAATGATAATGTCACGACTCTCGTCGTTGGTTGAAGGGGAGGAGGACCAAATGATGATGTCACAACTCTCGTCGTTGGTTGAAAGAGAGGAGGACCAAATGATAATGTAACGACTCTCGTCGTTGGTTGAAGGGGAGGAGGACCAAATGATAATGTAACGACTCTCGTCGTTGGTTGAAGGAGAGGAGGACCAAATGATAATGTAACGACTCTCGTCGTTGGTTGAAGGGGAGGAGGACCAAATGATAATGTAACGACTCTCGTCGTTGGTTGAAGGGGAGGAGGACCAAATGGTAATGTAACGACTCTCGTCGTTGGTTGAAGGGGAGGAGGACCAAATGATAATGTCACGACTCTCGTCGTTGGTTGAAGGGGAGGAGGACCAAATGATAATGTAACGACTCTCGTCGTTGGTTGAAGGGGAGGAGGACCAAATGATAATGTAACGACTCTCGTCGTTGGTTGAAGGGGAGGAGGACCAAATGATAATGTAACGACTCTCGTCGTTGGTTGAAGGGGAGGAGGACCAAATGATAATGTCACGACTCTCGTCGTTGGTTGAAGGGGACGAGGACCAAATGATAATGTAACGACTCTCGTCGTTGGTTGAAGGGGAGGAGGACCAAATGATAATGTAACGACTCTCGTCGTTGGTTGAAGGGGAGGAGGACCAAATGATAATGTAACGACTCTCGTCGTTGGTTGAAGGGGAGGAGGACCAAATGATAATGTAACGACTCTCGTCGTTGGTTGAAGGGGAGGAGGACCAAATGATAATGTCACGACTCTCGTCGTTGGTTGAAGGGGACGAGGACCAAATGATAATGTAACGACTCTCGTCGTTGGTTGAAGGGGAGGAGGACCAAATGATAATGTCACGACTCTCGTCGTTGGTTGAAGGGGACGAGGACCAAATGATAATGTAACGACTCTCGTCGTTGGTTGAAGGGGAGGAGGACCAAATGATAATGTCACGACTCTCGTCGTTGGTTGAAGGGGACGAGGACCAAATGATAATGTCACGACTCTCGTCGTTGGTTGAAGGGGACGAGGACCAAATGATAATGTAACGACTCTCGTCATTGGTTGAAGGAGAGGAGGACCAAATGATAATGTAACGACTCTCGTCGTTGGTTGAAGGGGAGGAGGACCAAATGATAATGTCACGACTCTCGTCGTTGGTTGAAGGGGAGGAGGACCAAATGATAATGTAACGACTCTCGTCGTTGGTTGAAGGGGAGGTGGACCAAATGATAATGTCACGACTATCGTCGTTGGTTGAAGGGGAGGAGGACCAAATGATAATGTAACGACTCTCGTCGTTGGTTGAAGGAGAGGAGGACCAAATGATAATGTCACGACTCTCGTCGTTGGTTGAAGGAGAGGAGGACCAAATGATAATGTAACGACTCTCGTCGTTGGTTGAAGGGGAGGAGGACCAAATGATAATGTCACGACTCTCGTCGTTGGTTGAAGGAGAGGAGGACCAAATGATAATGTAACGACTCTCGTCGTTGGTTGAAGGGGAGGAGGACCAAATGATAATGTAACGACTCTCGTCGTTGGTTGAAGGGGAGGAGGACCAAATGATAATGTAACGACTCTCGTCGTTGGTTGAAGGAGACGAGGACCAAAGCGCAGCGTGGCATGTATCCATATATATTTGAAAACTCTTCAAAACGAACAAAACAATAAACAAAACGAAACCAACGACGCTACAGCCCTGAACTTGAGAACATATAAACCATGAACGCACGAACAGGAACAATCACCCACAAACAAACAGTGAAAACAGACTACCTTAACACCTTAAAAAACTATCTCTCCGAAAGAAATGACAGCTGAAGGGATGGTTAGAAAACAATCTCTCCGAAAGAAATGACAGGTGAAGGGATGGTTAGAAAACTATCACTCCGAAAGAAATGACAGGTGAAAGGATGGTTAGAAAATTATCTCTCCGAAAGAAATGACAGGTGAAGGGATGGTTAGAAAACTATCTCTCCGAAAGAAATGACAGGTGAAGGGATGGTTAGAAAACTATCTCTCCGAAAGAAATGACAGGTGAAGGGATGGTTAGAAAACTATCTCTCCGAAAGAAATGACAAGTGAAGGGATGGTTAGAAAACTATCTCTCCGAAAGAAATGACAGGTGAAGGGATGGTTAGAAAACTATCTCTCTGAAAGAAATGACAGGCGAAGGGATGGTTAGAAAACTATCACTCCGAAAGAAATGACAGGTGAAGGGATGGTTAGAAAACTATCTCTCTGAAAGAAATGACAGGTGAAGGGATGGTTAGAAAACTATCTCTCCGAAAGAAATGACAGGTGAAGGGATGGTTAGAAAACTATCTCTCTGAAAGAAATGACAGGTGAAGGGATGGTTAGAAAACTATCTCTCCGAAAGAAATGACAGGTGAAGGGATGGTTAGAAAACTCTCTCCGAAAGAAATGACAGGTGAAGGGATGGTTAGAAAACTATCTCTCTGAAAGAAATGACAGGTGAAGGGATGGTTAGAAAACTATCTCTCCGAAAGAAATGACAGGTGAAGGAATGGTTAGAAAACTATCTCTCCGAAAGAAATGACAGGTGAAGGGATGGTTAGAAAACTATCTCTCCGAAAGAAATGACAGGTGAAGGAATGGTTAGAAAACTATCTCTCCGAAAGAAATGACAGGTGAAGGGATGGTTAGAAAACTATCTCTCCGAAAGAAATGACAGGCGAAGGGATGGTTAGAAAACTATCTCTCTGAAAGAAATGACAGGTGAAGGGATGGTTAGAAAACTATCTCTCCGAAAGAAATGACAGGTGAAGGGATGGTTAGAAAACTATCTCTCCGAAAGAAATGACAAGTGAAGGGATGGTTAGAAAACTATCTCTCCGAAAGAAATGACAGGTGAAGGGATGGTTAGAAAACTATCTCTCTGAAAGAAATGACAGGTGAAGGGATGGTTAGAAAACTATCTCTCCGAAAGAAATGACAGGTGAAGGGATGGTTAGAAAACTATCTCTCCGAAAGAAATGACAGGCGAAGGGATGGTTAGAAAACTATCACTCCGAAAGAAATGACAGGCGAAGGGATGGTTAGAAAACTATCTCTCCAAAAGAAATGACAGGTGAAGGGATGGTTAGAAAACTATCTCTCCGAAAGAAATGACAGGTGAAGGGATGGTTAGAAAACTATCTCTCCGAAAGAAATGACAGGTGAAGGGATGGTTAGAAAACTATCTCTCCGAATTAAATGACAGGTGAAGGGATGGTTAGAAAACTATCTCTCCGAAAGAAATGACAGGTGAAGGGATGGTTAGAAAACTATCTCTCCGAAAGAAATGACAGGCGAAGGGATGGTTAGAAAACTATCACTCCGAAAGAAATGACAGGCGAAGGGATGGTTAGAAAACTATCTCTCCAAAAGAAATGACAGGTGAAGGGATGGTTAGAAAACTATCTCTCCGAAAGAAATTACAGGTGAAGGGATGGTTAGAAAACTATCTCTCTGAAAGAAATGACAGGTGAAGGGATGGTTAGAAAACTATCTCTCCGAAAGAAATGACAGATGAAGGGATGGTTAGAAAGCGCCTGATTGCCGTAGAAACATCCAGGATACTGGGCCGGAATGGAGCGGTGCTTCAAATACAGCACAACTGCAACATTTGTAGATCTTTTCCTGCAGTAAAATGACTACAGCGCCCTCTAGTGGTCTCACGGGTGGAACGTTATTAACATTTTCCATTATTTCATAATTCTATGTTAAACGGTTTCGTTATATTTCAGTTTTCTGTGGTGTATATAAAGTGTAATATTGGGATGAAAACTCATAATGGAATACATTTCAACTCTGTATCTGACATGGTACAAGTGTATTCTTTTTTTTTTAAGCCCATAACCATGTGTGTGAGGTGTATACTTTAATTTCAAGGTAGATTTGTTTAAGACTACCAAGAAACACTCTGTGTGACCCTGATTTAGCCCACTGCAGTAAAAAGGTTAATTGAGCCTCTTATTCTCCTTAATTGCCGACCTCAACACGTTACGGAAAGAAATTAACTATAGGCTATAGGAAGCTCTGGGGACAGGTCGTCTTGATACTTGAAAGCCAATAAATTGGCAGATGCAAACAGATTATCATCTTTAGCGGACAACAGTTCTTGAGGGCTTAAAAATTAAAAGCGGTTTGCGTTTTCGTTCATACTGGTGAAACGGCGTTTGAGTTGTGTGGTTGCAATATCAACAGTCCTTTATCTCTGGTATACTGTATCATTTCAGTTATTAGTCTAAAGTGCATAATGAGAACTGAATATCTTAATAATTTAGGTCCAACCTTCAACTTATAGCTCCATTCTTCAACAGTAAAACCAAAGCATTGTGCCCTCATTAGCACACGTCAAGTGTGTAATCGTCTTCTGTTTTGACTCTGAGACTCTTCTAACAATAGACTACTAGTTCTAATAGAACAGTACCACAACGGGCATATATGTCTCATCTCAGACAAGAGAGAGGATACATTTTTAACAGTATGCAGTGTTAATGGATGACAAGGTGATCAAGCTTGGCCCACATAAAAAAAACACTAGGATGGTATCGCCTGGATGCTGGCTAGACGTGTCAAAACATAAACATGTCTATTAGTAGGAGGGGCGGGGTGTGTGTGTGTGTGTGTGCTTGCGTGTGTGTGTATGTGTGTGTATGTGTGTATGTGTGTGCTTGCGTGGGTGTGTGTGTGTATGTGTGTGTTTGCGTGGGTGTGTGTGTGTATGTGTGTGTATGTGTGTGTATGTGTGTGCTTGCGTGGGTGTGTGTGTGTATGTGGGTGTGTGTGTGTATGTGAATGTGTGTGTGCTTTCATGTATGTGTGGAGGTTGGGTGGCTCTCTGCCAGGTCTAAACTGCAGCCTGTAAGTGTCTCCTTGCCATATGGGTTCTATGTGTAGCCAGTTGAATGGGACCCAGTGCAGGTTAAGATGTCACGTTTAACTGGCGATTCATCTGGTTCTGATAATTGACCATCTGTGTAATCAACCTGTTCTTTCTATGGCGAGTCCCCTCCTCTGTTCTGGGGGGGATGGGCTGTGGGGTAAGAATGAACGTTTGGGGGTGGGACATGGTGGGTGGTTCATTAATGTGTCTGCTGTGCTCTGAACCAGTAACGGCCAATTGAAAATTCCCAAATTAATTATTCAGGATCAGTGTTCAGTCTACTCTTTCTTTAATTCTCTTTTTTGTCTCGTCTTCACACAGTACAATCCCTTTCAGAGCACATTATAAAGGACTGGCCGTGACACTTTTCCACCCAACAAATGTAAAGAATCTAACCATGCTACTTTCCTTGTGGAGAAAATATCTTTAGCGGAATGAGAGCACACTGAATGTGAATATTTAAAAGGCAATTTTTTAATGGAAGGTAATTTATCAAGGTGAGAAAGCAGTCTGGAATTCAATCAGTACAACCTTTAATATTATTGACCATTACCTGTTGTTGAGAAAACGAATGTGTTATGGCTGTTCAAAATCTACCATATCGTGGACTGAGAGCGAGCTATCTAATAGAACTCAAAGGGTTTTCTATAATGGAAGCTTCTCTAATGACAAATATGTCATGTGTGGTGTACCGCAGGGCAGCTCTCTAGGCCCTCTACTCTTTTCTAGTTTTACCAATGACCTGCCGCTGGCATTAAACAAAGCATGTGTGTTCATGTATGCTGATGATTCAACCATATACACATCAGCAACTACAGCTAATGAAGTCCCTGAAACCCTTAACAAAGAGTTGCAGTCTGTTTTGGAATGGGTGGCCAGTAATAAGCCCATCTTCCACTTCATTGTAATCCGAGGGCTGATATTAGAGAGATTGGCATGCGTCACTTCTTGTTATTTTTAAATGAATATTAATGTGTTGGAAATTTCAAATTGTTTGCGTAGTCAGTTAACACACAGCACTGACACTCACCCCACCAGGAATGCCACTAGGGTTTTCTTCACAGCCCCCAGGTCCAGAACAATTTCAAGGAAACATACAGTATTATCCAGAGCCATGAGTGCATGGAAGTCCCATCTTATATAGCGCGAGTGAAGAGCAAACCTGGTTTAAAAACACAAATAAAGCAAAACCTCACAGCACAATGCCTGTCCCCCATGTGACCTACTTGTGTCCTTCCTAACTCAGTTGCCAGAGAGGAAGGAAACCACTCAGGGATTTCACCATGAGGCCAATGGTGACTTTAAAACAGTTACAGAGTTTAATGGCTGTGATAGGAGAAAACTGAGGATGGATCAACAACATTTTAGCTCTGCCACAATACTAACCTTAATGACAGAGTAAAAAGAAGGAAGCCTGTACAGGAATAAAAATATTCCAAAAACATGCATCCTGTTTACAACAAGGCACTAAAGTAACACTGCAAAAAATGAATACAAAGTGTTATGTTTGGGGCCAATCCAATACAACACATTACTGAGTACCACTCTCCATATTTTCAAGAATAGTAGCTGCATCATGTTATTGGTATGCTTATAATCATTAAGGACTGGGGAGTTTTTCAGGATAAAAATAAAGTCTACTCCAGTAGCCTACTCTGTTCTGTATTTATGTACCTCTAAAGCCATCATAGACATGTCTAGGGGTACTAGACATGTTGTGAGCTGGTGTAAAGATGTGTGTACTGAACCTAGACTCTCTCCAAACATTCTTTTGTTGGTTGAAAACAACATCTAGTTCCAGTCCAGGATTCTATGTGAGGTTAGAACAGTTATAACACACTGGATATAATAGTACAGCTGATGCTTCTCCACCATTACCTATCCACTCAGCCATGGCCAGTATGCCATTAAAAGGAGATCAACACACATACTGTATGAGAAAGTCTCTAGTCAATAAGATAAACGGTGTGCTCTTTGAAAATATTATTGATTATTTAATTGCATCCCTTCTACATTTAGCAGACACTCTTACCCAGAGTTACAAGCAGTAGTAAGTGCACACATTTTTTACTGGTCTCTCAAGGGAATCAAACCCACAAGCCAAGCATTGTAAGCGCCATGCCCTACCAAATCAGCCACGCAGGATCCCAGTCATGATGGGGAGGCCTCATTACATGTACAGCGCTTTCGGAAAGTATTCAGACCCCTTGATTTTTTCCACATTTTGTTCCATTACAGCCTTATTCAAAAAATGGATTAAATACATTAAAATCCTCAGCAATCGACACACAATACCCCATAATGACAAAGCAAAAAACAGTTACTTCTTTATTTTTGTAAATGTTTTTTTTTTAAGGCTTATTTACATAACAATTCAGACCCTTTGCTATGAGACTCGAAATTGATCTCAGGTACATCCTGTTTCTATTGATCATCCTTGAGATGTTTCTACAACTTGATTGGAATCCACCGGGGGTAAATTCAATTGATTGGACATGATTCAGAAAGGCACAAGTGGTGTAAACTACTTAAGGAAACTACTTGAAAATACTACTTAAGTCATTTTTTGGGGGTTATCTGTACTTTTACTTTACGATTTATATTTTTGATGAACCTTTACTTCACTACAGTCCTAATGAAAATGATGTCTTTTTTTCCCCATACATTTTCCCTGACACCCAAAAGTACTCACTACATCTTGAATGCTTAGCAGGACAATACAATTGTCTAAGTAACACAATTATCAAAAGAACATCCCTGGTCGTCCCTACAGCCTCTTATCTGGTGGACTCACTAACCAGAGAACATCCCTGGTCATCCCTACAGCCTCTTATCTGGTGGACTCACTAACCACATGATTGGTTTGTAAATGATGTCTGAGTGTTGGAGTACGTCCCTGGCTATCTGTAAATAAAAAACAAGAAAATGGTGCAGTCTGGTTTGCTTAATATAAGGAATTTGAAATAATTTTAACTTTTACTTTTGATACATAAGTATAGCTTAGCAATTTGATTTACTTTTGATACTTAAGTATATTTAAAACCAAATATTTTTAGACTTTTACTCAAGCAGTAGTTTGTCGGGTGACTTTCAATTTTACTTGAGTCATTTTCTATTAAGGTATTTTTACTTTTACTCAAGTATGACAATTGGGTCCTTTTTCCACCACTGAGAGGCATATAGACGCCTTTCTATATGAGGTCCCACAGTTGTCAGTGCATGTCTGAGCAAAAACCAAGCCAAGAGGACGAAGGAATTGTCCGTAGATCTCCGAGACAGGATTGTGTCCTGGCACAGTTCTTGGGAAGGGTAACAAAAATATCTGCAGCATTGAAGGTCCCCAAGAACACAGTGACCGCCATCATTCTTAAATGGAAGAAGTTTGGAACCACCAAGACTCTTCCTGTAGCTGCCCGCCCGGGCCAAACTGAGCAATCGGGAGAGAAGGGCCTTGGTCAAGGAGGTGACCAAGAACTCTAGAGTTCCTCTGAGGAGATGGGAGAAACTTCCAGAAGGACAACCATCTCTGCAACACTCCACGAATCAGGCCTTTACGGAAGCCACTCCATAGTAAAAGGCACATGACAGCCCACTTAGAGTTTGCCAAAAGGCACCTAAAGACTCTCAAACCATGAGAAAAAAATTCTCTGGTCTGATGAAACCAAGATTGAACTCTTTGGCCTGAATGTCAAGTGTCACGTCTGGAGAAAACTTGGCACCATCCCTACGGTGAAGCATGGTGGTGGCAGCATCATGCTGTGGGGATGTTTTTCAAAGATGAAAGATTAAAAATATTTCAAAGATGAACAGAGCAAAGTACAGACATATCCTTGATGAAAACCTGATCCAGAGCACTCAGGATCTCAGACTGGGGCCAAGGTTCACCTTCCAACAGGACAACGACCCTAAGCACACAGCCAAGACAACGCAGGAGTGGCTTTGGGAAAAGTCTCTGAATGTCCTTGAGTGGCCCAGCCAGAGCCCGGGCTTGAACCCGATCAAAAATCTTTAGAGAGACCTGAAAATAAATGTGCAGCGACGCTCCCATCCAACCTGACAGAGCATGAGAGGATCTGCAGAGAAGAATGGGAAAAACTCCCCAAATACAGGTGTGCTAAGCTTGTAGCGTTATACCCAAGAAGACCCGAGGCTGTAATCGCTGCCAAAGGTGCTTCAACAAAGTACTGAGTAAAGGGTCTGAATACTTATGCAAATGTAATATAAAAAATCTATTCACTTGAAAACATTTCTAAAAAAACAGTTTTTGCTTTGTTATTATCGGCTATTCTGTGTAGATTATTGAGGGGGAAAAAACAATGTAATATATTTTAGAATAAGGCTGTAACGTAACAAAACGTGGAAAAAGTCAAGGGGTCTGAATACTTTCCCCGAAGGCTCTGAACGTGATTTCTTTAATGTTTTTTTATATTTTTTTCACCTTTATTTAACCAGGTAAGCAAGTTGAGAACACGTTCTCATTTACAATTGCGACCTGGCCAAGATAAAGCAAAGCAGTTCGACACATACAACAACACAGAGTTACACATGGAGTAAAACAAACATACAGTCAATAATACAGTAGAAGAATAAGTCTATATACAATGTGAGCAAATGAGGTGAGATAAGGGAGGTAAAGGCAAAAAAAAAGGCCATGGTGGCGAAGTAAATACAATATAGCAAGTAAAACACTGGAATGGTAGATTTGCAGTGGAAGAATGTGCAAAGTAGAGATAGAAATAATGGGGTGCAAAGTTTTGATGATGTTTGAATGAACGTGATGAAGGTTTTCTGTAGGTTTTCTACCCCCGTAACACACAGAGCCACTAGAAACACAGGCAGACTATCAACGTGGACACTTTATTAGCCCATGTCTGCACGTCGACTGAAGTGCACCTTGTTCACAGAGGGAAAAAAGGAACAATTGAACAAATCAAAGAGCTGCGAACAAAACAACCCATTAAGGCCTCAGTCACTGTGCAGGAAATAAACATTGACCCAGATGGAAACAGTCCTTAACTAATCCAGAAGGAAAGTACACTGAGAAGAATCATGTTGGAGGTTTCTTTTCACGGAATAAGCAGTGGTGATTTCCCATGAACTGTTAGTATACACAGTTAACACTCATCAAGACGAAGGAGGGGTGAAGGAATGGGTTAGGGTTATGTGTAGTCAGACTACTGTAGGGTTATGTGTAGTCAGTAGTAGACTACTATAGGGTTATGTGTAGTCAGAATACTATAGGGTTATGTGTAGTCAGAATACTATAGGGTTATGTGTAGTCAGAAGTAGACTACTATAGGGTTATGTGTAGTCAGTAATAGACTACTGTAGGGTTATGTGTAGTCAGACTACTATAGGGTTATGTGTAGTAGACTACTATAGGGTTATGTGTAGTCAGAAGTAGACTACTATAGGGTTATGTGTAGTCAGTAGTAGACTACTATAGGGTTATGTGTAGTCAGACTACTATAGGGTTATGTGTAGTCAGAAGTAGACTACTATAGGGTTATGTGTAGTCAGAAGTAGACTACTATAGGGTTATGTGTAGTCAGAAGTAGACTACTATAGGGTTATGTGTAGTCAGAATACTATAGGGTTATGTGTAGTCAGGCTACTATAGGGTTATGTGTAGTCAGAAGTAGACTACTATAGGGTTATGTGGAGTCAGAAGTAGACTACTATAGGGTTATGTGTAGTCAGAAGTAGACTACTATAGGGTTATGTGGAGTCAGTAATAGACTACTATAGGGTTATGTGTAGTCAGACTACTATAGGGTTATGTGTAGTCAGACTACTATAGGGTTATGTGGAGTCAGTAATAGACTACTATAGGGTTATGTGTAGTCAGAAGTAGACTACTATAGGGTTATGTGTAGTCAGTAGTAGACTACTATAGGGTTATGTGTAGTCAGTAGTAGTCTACTATAGGGTTATGTGTAGTCAGTAGTAGACTACTATAGGGTTATGTGGAGTCAGTAATAGACTACTATAGGGTTATGTGTAGTCAGACTACTATAGGGTTATGTGTAGTCAGACTACTATAGGGTTATGTGGAGTCAGTAATAGACTACTATAGGGTTATGTGTAGTCAGAAGTAGACTACTATAGGGTTATGTGTAGTCAGAAGTAGACTACTATAGGGTTATGTGTAGTCAGTAGTAGACTACTATAGGGTTATGTGTAGTCAGTAGTAGACTACTATAGGGGTTATGTGTAGTCAGACTACTGTAGGGTTATGTGTAGTCAGACTACTATAGGGTTATGTGGAGTCAGAAGTAGACTACTATAGGGTTATGTGGAGTCAGAAGTAGACTACTATAGGGTTATGTGGAGTCAGTAATAGACTACTATAGGGTTATGTGTAGTCAGTAGTAGACTACTATAGGGTTATGTGTAGTCAGTAGTAGACTACTATAGGGTTATGTGTAGTCAGAAGTAGACTACTATACGGTTATGTGGAGTCAGTAATAGACTACTATAGGGTTATGTGTAGTCAGAAGTAGACTACTATAGGGTTATGTGTAGTCAGTAGTAGACTACTATAGGGTTATGTGTAGTCAGTAGTAGTCTACTATAGGGTTATGTGTAGTCAGTAGTAGTCTACTATAGGGTTATGTGTAGTCAGTAATAGACTACTATAGGGTTATGTGTAGTCAGACTACTATAGGGTTATGTGTAGTCAGTAATAGACTACTATAGGGTTATGTGTAGTCAGTAATAGACTACTATAGGGTTATGTGTAGTCAGTAGTAGACTACTATAGGGTTATGTGTAGTCAGTAGTAGACTACTATAGGGTTATGTGTAGTCAGACTACTGTAGGGTTATGTGTAGTCAGACTACTATAGGGTTATGTGTAGTCAGAAGTAGACTACTATAGGGTTATGTGTAGTCAGTAATAGACTACTATAGGGTTATGTGTAGTCAGAAGTAGACTACTATAGGGTTATGTGTAGTCAGTAGTAGACTACTGTAGGGTTATGTGTAGTCAGACTACTATAGGGTTATGTGTAGTCAGAAGTAGACTACTATAGGGTTATGTGTAGTCAGTAGTAGACTACTATAGGGTTATGTGTAGTCAGACTACTATAGGGTTATGTGTAGTCAGAAGTAGACTACTATAGGGTTATGTGTAGTCAGTAGTAGACTACTATAGGGTTATGTGTAGTCAGACTACTATAGGGTTATGTGTAGTCAGAAGTAGACTACTATAGGGTTATATGTAGTCAGACTACTATAGGGTTATGTGTAGTCAGAAGTAGACTACTATAGGGTTATATGTAGTCAGACTACTATAGGGTTATGTGTAGTCAGAAGTAGACTACTATAGGGTTATATGTAGTCAGACTACTATAGGGTTATGTGTAGTCAGACTACTGTAGGGTTATGTGTAGTCAGAAGTAGACTACTATAGGGTTATGTGTAGTCAGTAGTAGACTACTATAGGGTTATGTGTAGTCAGTAGTAGACTACTATAGGGTTATGTGTAGTCAGAATACTATAGGGTTATGTGTAGTCAGAAGTAGACTACTATAGGGTTATGTGTAGTCAGTAGTAGACTACTATAGGGTTATGTGTAGTCAGTAGTAGAGTACTATAGGGTTATGTGTAGTCAGACTACTGTAGGGTTATGTGTAGTCAGAAGTAGACTACTATAGGGTTATGTGTAGTCAGACTACTGTAGGGTTATGAGTAGTCAGTAGTAGACTACTGTAGGGTTATGTGTAGTCAGTAGTAGACTACTATAGGGTTATGTGTAGTCAGACTACTGTAGGGTTATGTGTAGTCAGAAGTAGACTACTATAGGGTTATGTGTAGTCAGACTACTATAGGGTTATGAGTAGTCAGTAGTAGACTACTATAGGGTTATGTGTAGTCAGTAGTAGACTACTATAGGGTTATGTGTAGTCAGACTACTGTAGGGTTATGTGTAGTCAGAAGTAGACTACTATAGGGTTATGTGTAGTCAGACTACTATAGGGTTATGTGTAGTCAGAAGTAGACTACTATAGGGTTATCTGTAGTCAGAAGTAGACTACTATAGGGTTATGTGTAGTCAGTAATAGACTACTATAGGGTTATGTGTAGTCAGGAGTAGACTACTATAGGGTTATGTGTAGTCAGAAGTATACTACTATAGGGTTATGTGTAGTCAGACTACTATAGGGTTATGTGTAGTCAGTAATAGACTACTATAGGGTTATGTGTAGTCAGAAGTAGACTACTATAGGGTTATGTGTAGTCAGAAGTAGACTACTATAGGGTTATGTGTAGTCAGACTACTATAGGGTTATGTGTAGTCAGACTACTATAGGGTTATGTGTAGTCAGTAATAGACTACTATAGGGTTATGTGTAGTCAGAAGTAGACTACTATACGGTTATGTGGAGTCAGTAATAGACTACTATAGGGTTATGTGTAGTCAGTAATAGACTACTATAGGGTTATGTGTAGTCAGTAATAGACTACTATAGGGTTATGTGTAGTCAGTAATAGACTACTATAGGGTTATGTGTAGTCAGGAGTAGACTACTATAGGGTTATGTGTAGTCAGTAGTAGACTACTATAGGGTTATGTGTAGTCAGTAATAGACTACTATAGGGTTATGTGTAGTCAGTAATAGACTACTATAGGGTTATGTGTAGTCAGTAATAGACTACTATAGGGTTATGTGTAGTCAGACTACTATAGGGTTATGTGTAGTCAGTAATAGACTACTATAGGGTTATGTGTAGTCAGTAGTAGACTACTATAGGGTTATGTGTAGTCAGACTACTATAGGGTTATGTGTAGTCAGTAGTAGACTACTATAGGGTTATGTGTAGTCAGAAGTAGACTACTATAGGGTTATGTGTAGTCAGTAGTAGACTACTATAGGGTTATGTGTAGTCAGTAATAGACTACTATAGGGTTATGTGTAGTCAGAAGTAGACTACTATAGGGTTATGTGTAGTCAGTAATAGACTACTATAGGGTTATGTGTAGTCAGAAGTAGACTACTATAGGGTTATGTGTAGTCAGTAATAGACTACTATAGGGTTATGTGTAGTCAGTAGTAGACTACTATAGGGTTATATGTAGTCAGTAATAGACTACTATAGGGTTATGTGTAGTCAGTAGTAGACTACTATAGGGTTATGTGTAGTCAGACTACTATAGGGTTATGTGTAGTCAGACTACTATAGGGTTATGTGTAGTCAGTAGTAGACTACTATAGGGTTATGTGTAGTCAGTAGTAGACTACTATAGGGTTATGTGTAGTCAGTAGTAGACTACTATAGGGTTATGTGTAGTCAGTAGTAGACTACTATAGGGTTATGTGTAGTCAGACTACTATAGGGATATGTGTAGTCAGACTACTATAGGGTTATGTGTAGTCAGAAGTAGACTACTATAGGGTTATGTGTAGTCAGAAGTAGACTACTATAGGACACAGGAGGAGAAAAACTGTGCCTTAAAATAGCCTGCCTGTTGTTAAATCTTTAATGTCAGCCTGGCTTGTTTTTCAGACTTCCAGGGTCACAGAGCTTATTCAGGTGGAAATCTTTAAGTTTGTCGTGTCTTTTCAGTTTTCCTATTATCTCCCAGTGTCAAAGGTGAGATCCCCCTGATAGGTGCAGGAAGATTCCATATGACAGGGGCTGTAATGACATGAGGGCTAAAGGCAAACCTGCATGCAGCCGGGAAGATGAAATAGCCAGAACAATTAACTTTTAATATCAACTATATGTCAAAAGCAAAACGAGTGGCACGGCTAGGCTGTATCCTCCCTCCCTCCCTCTCTCCTCACAATGGCATCTCTCTGTTTTTCCTTCACTCAGGGTACTAGAGACTGTAGCTACAGGAAACAGACTGGATCTATAAGTAACGTACTTGAGTCAGGAGATAGGGCACTAGAGACTGGAGCTATAGGTAACAGACTGGAGCTATAGGTAACAGACGAGAGCTATAGGTAACATACTAGAGCTATAGGTAACAGACTGGAGCTATAGGCAACAGACTGGAGTCAGGAGATAGGGCACTAGAGACTGGAGCTATAGGTAACAGATTGGAGTCAGGAGATAGGGCACCAGAGACTGGAGCTATAGGTAACAGACTGGAGCTATAGGTAACAGATTGGAGTCAGGAGATAGGGCCATAGAGACTGGAGCTATATGTAACAGACTGGAGCTATAGGTAACAGACTGGAGTCAGGAGATAGGGCCCTAGAGACTGGAGCTATAGGTAACAGACTGGAGTCACGAGATAGGGCCCTAGAGACTGGAGCTATAGGTAACAGACTGGAGTCAGGAGATAGGGCCCTAGAGACTGGAGCTATAGGTAACAGACTGGAGTCAGGAGATAGGGCCCTAGAGACTGGAGCTATAGGTAACAGACTGGAGTCAGGAGATAGGGCACTAGAGACTGGAGCTATAGGTAACAGACTGGAGCTATATGTAACAGATTGGAGTCAGGAGATAGGGCACTAGAGACTGGAGCTATAGGTAACAGACTGGAGCTATAGGTAACAGATTGGAGTCAGGAGATAGGGCCCTAGAGACTGGAGCTATAGGTAACAGACTGGAGCTATAGGTAACAGACTGAAGTCAGGAGATAGGGCACTAGAGACTGGAGCTATAGGTAACAGACTGGAGCTATAGGTAACAGACTGGAGTCAGGAGATAGGGCCCTAGAGACTAGAGCTATAGGTAACAGACTAGAGTCAGGAGATAGGGCACTAGAGACTGGAGCTATAGGTAACAGACTGGAGCTATAGGTAACAGACTAGAGTCAGGAGATAGGGCACTAGAGACTGGAGCTATAGATAACAGACTGGAGCTATAGGTAACAGACTGGAGCTATAGGTAACAGACTGGAGTCAGGAGATAGGGCACTAAAGACTGGAGCTATAGGTAACAGACTGGAGCTGTAGGTAACAGACTGGCGTCAGGAGATAGGGCACTAGAGACTGGAGCTATAGATAACAGACTGGAGCTGTAGGTAACAAACTGGAGTCAGGAGATAGGGCCCTAGAAACTGGAGCTATAGGTAACATGCTGGAGCTATAGGTAACAGACTGGAGCTATAGGCAACAGACTGGAGTCAGGAGATAGGGCCCTAGAGACTAGAGCTATAGGTAACAGACTGGAGTCAGGAGATAGGGCACTAGAAACTGGAGCTATAGGTAACATGCTGGAGCTATAGGTAACAGACTGGAGCTATAGGCAACAGACTGGAGTCAGGAGATAGGGCACTAGAGACTGGAGCTATAGGTAACAGATTGGAGTCAGGAGATAGGGCACTAGAGACTGGAGCTATAGGTAACAGACTGGAGCTATAGGTAACAGACTGGAGTCAGGAGATAGGGCCCTAGAGACTGGAGCTATAGGTAACAGACTGGAGTCAGGAGATAGGGCCCTAGAGACTGGAGCTATAGGCAACAGACTGGAGTCAGGAGATAGGGCCCTAGAGACTAGAGCTATAGGTAACAGACTAGAGTCAGGAGATAGGGCACTAGAGACTGGAGCTATAGGTAACAGACTGGAGCTGTAGGTAACAAACTGGAGTCAGGAGATAGGGCACTAGAAACTGGAGCTATAGGTAACAGACTGGAGTCAGGAGATAGGGCCCTAGAAACTGGAGCTATAGGTAACATACTGGAGCTATAGGTAACAGACTGGAGCTATAGGTAACAGATTGGAGTCAGGAGTTAGGGCACTAGAGACTGGAGCTATAGGTAACAGATTGGAGTCAGGAGATAGGGCACCAGAGACTGGAGCTATAGGTAACAGACTGGAGCTATAGGTAACAGATTGGAGTCAGGAGATAGGGCCATAGAGACTGGAGCTATAGGTAACAGACTGGAGCTATAGGTAACAGATTGGAGTCAGGAGATAGGGCACTAGAGACAGGAGCTACAGGTAACAGACTGGAGTCAGGAGATAGGGCCCTAGAGACTGGAGCTATAGGTAACAGACTGAAGCTATAGGTAACAGACTGGAGCTGTAGGTAACAGACTGGCGTCAGGAGATAGGGCACTAGAGACTGGAGCTATAGATAACAGACTGGAGCTGTAGGTAACAAACTGGAGTCAGGAGATAGGGCCCTAGAAACTGGAGCTATAGGTAACATGCTGGAGCTATAGGTAACAGACTGGAGCTATAGGCAACAGACTGGAGTCAGGAGATAGGGCCCTAGAGACTAGAGCTATAGGTAACAGACTGGAGTCAGGAGATAGGGCACTAGAAACTGGAGCTATAGGTAACATGCTGGAGCTATAGGTAACAGACTGGAGCTATAGGCAACAGACTGGAGTCAGGAGATAGGGCACTAGAAACTGGAGCTATAGGTAACAGATTGGAGTCAGGAGATAGGGCACTAGAGACTGGAGCTATAGGTAACAGACTGGAGCTATAGGTAACAGACTGGAGTCAGGAGATAGGGCCCTAGAGACTAGAGCTATAGGTAACAGACTAGAGTCAGGAGATAGGGCACTAGAGACTGAAGCTATAGGTAACAGACTGGAGCTGTAGGTAACAAACTGGAGTCAGGAGATAGGGCACTAGAAACTGGAGCTATAGGTAACAGACTGGAGCTATATGTAACAGATTGGAGTCAGGAGATAGGGCACTAGAGACTGGAGCTATAGGTAACAGACTGGAGCTATAGGTAACAGATTGGAGTCAGGAGTTAGGGCACTAGAGACTGGAGCTATAGGTAACAGATTGGAGTCAGGAGATAGGGCACCAGAGACTGGAGCTATAGGTAACAGATTGGAGTCAGGAGATAGGGCCCTAGAGATTGGAGCTATAGGTAACAGACTGGAGCTATAGGTAACAGACTGGAGCTATAGGTAACAGATTGGAGTCAGGAGATAGGGCACTAGAGACTGGAGCTATAGGTAACAGATTGGAGTCAGGAGATAGGGCACTAGAGACAGGAGCTATAGGTAACAGACTGGAGCCATAGGTAACAGATTGGGGTCAGGAGATAGGGCACTAGAGACAGGAGCTATAGGTAACAGACTGGAGCCAGGAGATAGGGCACTAGGGACTGAATCTATAAGTATGAGACTGGTGCCATTTGTGACACAGCCAGGAGGCAAGCAGAAGCAGCCACGTTGATTGGGGGCACAGGCTGATTGGCAAAAACTTCCCTCCCCAAAGCCCGCTTTCACAAACGACCTATGTGTACTTTCAGAAATATTTTACAGATGAAGGATATTATGCAATCACAGGAAAATAATCCTGCAGTAACAGGAAATATGGATTATAATTAGGTGACATTTTTGTATGGGTTGATACATTTTTCATAAGGGAAAATCAAGTCTGAAATTTCAAAGTGGAAATTACAAACTTATTAAACCTCAAATACACTACAAGTTTTGCATTTCCTGCATTACAGGAAAGGCATCCAGTAACAATTAAAATACTGCATCTCTATGATTGATTGAAAAATGTATGTAATCCCCAACTACACTACCTCTTCGGCACTGTGTTGCACACACACACCGCACAAGAAAAGGGAAATGATTGTGCTATGGACTAACCCTCATCCCCCAAATATACAGTAGATCCGTGCAGGAGATTATCTGCTAGTTAGGAGAAGGGAGAAAGAAATCATACCCCATCCAGAACAGAGAACACCCCCTGCCTCCAACCCCCTTAACCCCCATCTCTAATCCAGGCCAGAGACCACCCCCTGCCTCCAAAACCCTAACCCCCATCCACCATCTCTAATCCAGGCCAGAAAACACCCCCTGCCTCCAACCCCCCTAACCCCCCATCCACCATCTCTAATCCAGGCCAGAGAACACCCCCTGCCTCCAACCCCCCTAACCCCCCATCCACCATCTCTAACCCAGGCCAGAGAACACCCCCTGCCTCCAACCCCCCATCCACCATCTCTAATCCAGGCCAGAGAACACCCCCCTGTCTCCAACCTCCCCTAACCCCCATCCACCATCTCTAATCCAGGCCAGAGAACACCCCCTGCCTCCAACCCCCTTATCCACCATCTCTAATCCAGGCCAGAAAACACCCCCTGCCTCCAAACCCCCCAAACCCCCATCCCCTGGTCAGTCTATTTGGCATAATAAGTGAATTCCAAACCATCCCTGGTTCCTTGTTCATCCGGCTCTCTCCCGGCCCTGAGCCAGCTCCAGACCCAATATCCGCCCCAGACTCCCTGCCTGTGTCCCAATTGACACACACTACCATATATAGTGCGCAATGGGCCCTGGTCAAAAGTAGTGCACTATATACGGAATAGGTAACAGTGGGGCACAATGCCACATTTCCTTTCAGATTTATCCTGTTTTTGGTTTTTGTTTCATTTTCAGATGTTAAATGAATTGCTAAACTTCATTTTTAAGCCCATGTTTTATCATAATTATTTATAAAAAAGATATGTCAGATGAAATTTTGCAGAGGGGGCACACTGATTGGACCATGCAAAGAGCACCCTCAGCTTCCCCAGGCAGGTGTCACGCTCTGACCGTAGATTGCTTTGTATGTTTCTATTTTTAGTTTGATCAGGGTGTGAAGTGGGTATTCTATGTCTGGGTATTCTATGTTGTAGGTCTAGGTTTTCTGTTTCTGTGTGTTTGGCCTGGTGTGGTTCCCAATCAGAGGCAGCTGTCTATCGTTGTCTCTGATTGGGAGCCATATTTAGGTAGCCTGTTTTCCCACTTTTGTTTGTGGGTGGTTGTTTCCTGGGTTTGTGTTTGTGTCACCATTCAGGACTGTTTCGGTTTTCATTCACTTTGTTATTTTTGTATTTTGTAGTGTTCAGTTTATTATTAAAATATGACGAACACTTACCACGCTGCATATTGGTCCGATCCTTCATACTCCTCAGACGAAGAGGACGAGAATCGTTACAGCAGGACTCGCCTGGAGGTATATTTGTAAATTAATGTGATCAAGTGATGTAGCTAACCTATTGGTTCCTTCTTGATGAATAAATAAAAACAAAACATGTTTCGTTGTTTCTCTGTAATACTAGCCACCTAGAAATGTTATGAAGTTGGCTTTAGCTAGGCAGCTAGATAGGTTCCCAATCTCCCAAACTCATAACTAGTTACCAAGCCATTTCTCACTATCAATCAAGCTGAGTAGCTTGTCTACCTATCTTAGCTGGCATGCCTGTCACGTTCCTGACCTGTTTTCCTTTGTTTTTGTATTTGTTGAGTATGGTCAGGGCGTGAGTTGGGGTGGGCATTCTATGTTATGTGTTTTCTATGTTTAGGGTCATTGTGATTAGCCTTATATGGTTCTCAATCAGGGGCAGGTGTTTGACGTTTCCTCTGATTGAGAACCATATTAAGGTAGGCTGTTCTCACTGTTTGTTTGTGGGTGATTGTCTTCCGTGTCAGTGTTAGTACCACACGGGACTGTTTCGTTTTGTTTAGTCTGTTCGTGCGTTCTTCGTGTTAATGTAAGTTCACATGTTCAGGTCTGTTGACATCGTTTGTTGTTTTGTAGTTTGTCTAGTATTTTCGTATTCGTTATTATTATTAAAATCATTATGTCTACACACCTCGCTGCGTTTTGGTCCGATCCATACTCCTCCTCGTCTGAGGAGGAGAACGATTTAGACAACCATTACAGAATCACCCACCAACAAAGGATCAAGCAGCGGCGTAACGGGCAGCAGCGACAGCAGCAGCGATCGCAGGATTTCTGGACATGGGAGGAAATACTGGACGGTAAAGGTCCATGGGCACAACCTGGAGAATATCGCCGCCCTCGTGAAGAGCTGGAGGCAGCTAAATCCGAGAGGCGGCGGTATGAGAAGGCAGCACGGAAGCAGGAGCAAAATCTGGATTACACTACGTGGGAGGAGATCGACAGGTGGGCGATCGACCCAGGGAGAATGCCGGAGCCCGCCTGGGATTCTCTGGCGCAGTGTGAGGAGGGATACCGGCGAATGGAGGCAGCACGACGACGCGGTAGGAAGCCTGTAAGTCAAGCCCAAAAATGTATTGGGGGGGAATAAAGGGTAGTGTGGCGAAGTCAGGTAGGAGACCTGCGCCAACTTCCCGATCTTACCGTGGAGAGTGAGAGTACGGGCAGACACCGTGTTATGCGGTAGAGTGCACGGTGTCTCCTGTACGTGTGCATAGCCCGGTGCGGGTTATTCCACCTCCCCGCACTGGCAGGGCTAGATTGAGCATTGAGCCAAGTGCCATGAAGCCGGCTCAACATATCTGGCTTCCAGTACGTCTCCTTGGGCCGGTGTACATGGCACCAGCCTTACGCATGGTGTCCCCGGTTCGCCAACACAGCCCAGTGCGGGTTATTCCACCTCCCCGCACTGGTCGGGCTACGGGGAGCATACAACCAGTTAAGGTTGGGCAGGATCAGTGCTCAAGGGAGCCAGTACGCCTGCACGGTCCGGTATATCCGCGCCACCTTCCCGCCCCATCCCAGTACCACCAGTGCCTACACCACGCACCAGGCTTCCTGTGCGTCTCCAGAGCCCTGTTCCTCCTCCACGCACTCTCCCTATGGTGCGTGTCTCCAGCCCGGTACCACCAGTTCCGGCACCACGCACCAAGCCTCCTGTGCGTCTCCAGAGCCATGTTCCTCCTCCACGCACTAGCCCTATGGTGCGTGTCTCCAGCCCGGTACCACCAGTTCCGGCACCACGCACCAAGCCTCCTGTGCGTCTCCAGAGTCCTGTGCATCCTGTTGCTGCTCCCCGCACTAGCCTTAAGGTGCGTGTCCTTAGCCCGGTACCTCCAGTTCCGGCACCACGCACCAGGCCTACAGCGCGCCTCAGCCGGCCAGAGTCTGCCGTCTGCCCAGCGGCGCCTGAACTGCCCGTCTGCCCAACGCCGTCTGAGCTGTCCGTCTGCCAAGCGCCACCTGCGCTGCCCGTCTGTATTGAGCCTTCAAAGCCGCCCGTCTGTCCTGAGCCTTCAAAGCCGCTCGTCTGTCCTGAGCCTTCAAAGCCGCCCGTCTGTCCTGAGCCTTCAAAGCCGCCCGTCTGTCCTGAGCCTTCAGAGCCGTCCGTCAGTCAGGAGCCGCTAGAGCCGTCCGCCAGACAGGAGCCGCTAGAGCCGTCCGCCAGACAGGAGCCGCTAGAGCCTTCCGCCAGAGCCTTCCGCCAGACAGGAGCAGCCAGAGCCTTCCACCAGACAGGAGCAGCCAGAGCCTTCCGCCAGACAGGAGCAGCCAGAGCCTTCCGCCAGACAGGAGCAGCCAGAGCCTTCCGCCAGACAGGAGCAGCCATAGCCTTCCGCCAGACATGAGCTGCCCTCCAGTCATGAGCTTCCCTCCAGTCATGAGCTGCCCTCCAGTCATGAGCTGCCATGTAGTCCGGAGCTGCATCTAGTCCGAAGCGACCATTCAGTCCAGAGCTGCCTCTCTGTCCGGAGCTGCCCTTCAGGTCGGAGCTACCTCTCTGTCCTGAGCTACATCTCTGTCCTGAGCTACCTCTCTGTCCTGAGTTATCTCCTCTATTTAGGAGGGGCCTTTGTGAAGGTTCCTAGACCAGGGTCGGGGGCGAGGGTCGCCACTCAAAGGACGCTAAGGAGGGAGACAAAGACAATGGTGGAGTGGTGTCCTGTTCCTGCGCCGGAGCAGCCACCGCGGACAGATGCCCACCCAGACCCTCCCCTTGAGTTTTAGGGGTGCGCCCGGAGTTCGCACCTTAAGGGGGGGGTTCTGTCACGTTCCTGACCTGTTTTCCCTTGTTTTTGTATTTGTTGAGTATGGTCAGGGCGTGAGTTGCGGTGGGCATTATGTGTTTTCTATGTTTAGGTTCATTGTGATTAGCCTTATATGGTTCTCAATCAGGGGCAGGTGTTTGACGTTTCCTTTGATTGAGAACCATATTAAGGTAGACTGTTCGCACTGTTTGTTTGTGGGTGATTGTCTTCCGTGTCAGTGTTAGTACCACACGGGACTGTTTCGTTTTGTTTAGTCTGTTCGTGCGTTCTTCGTGTTTATGTAAGTTCACATGTTCAGGTCTGTTGACGTCGTTTGTTGTTTTGTAGTTTGTCTAGTATTTTCGTATTCGTTATTATTATTAAAATCATTATGTCTACACACCTCGCTGCGTTTTGGTCCGATCCATGCTCCTCCTCGTCTGAGGAGGAGAACGATTTAGACAACCGTTACAATGCCTGTGGGCAAGTTTGCTAGACTTTAGAAAATACTGAAATTGCTTTAATTCTTGGGTTGTGATACAATATACCAGTATAGCAGCTGTACTAAACTGGTAAGGATAAAAGTTCTGAAGAATCAATGTGCATCATTCATTCAAAACATTTAAAGAAATACATACATATATTATTTGTACATACAATTAGGCATAATGATTATGACTGTAGATATCAGGCAAAAAAATAGTTTCAAGTTATTTTAAAATGCTGCACTCTCCCCTCCATTCTCAAATATTTTGTGCCCACTCAAATACAACGGGTCCATTACGCCCCTGTCTGTGAGGATGAAGGTGTTTAGTCCTGTCATCCTCAGAGACCACAGAGGGTCTGTTGGCACAGGAAGGGCCAGATATCACTTAGCCTCACCTGTCATATCAAACACTGATTAATGGTGTTTGTTAGGGATTGGAACAACACACCTCCGTCTCCAGACTACCAAATAAAATAAAATGTATTTATATAGCCCTTCGTACATCAGCTGATGTCTCAAAGTGCTGTACAGAAACCCAGCCTAAAACGCCAAACAGCAAGCAATGCAAGTGTAGAAGCACGGTGGCTAGGAAAAACTCCAAAGAAAGGCCAGAACCTAGGAAGAAACCTAGAGAGGAACCAGGCTCTGACCAGGCTAGAAGTCTGTGTTTCAGACATAAGGAAGTGGATGGCTGAAAACTTTCTACTTTTAAACTCGGACAAAACAGAGATGCTTGTTCTAGGTCCCAAGAAACAAAGAGATCTTCTGTTAAATCTGACAATTAATCTTGATGGTTGTAAAGTCGTCTCAAATAAAACTGTGAAGGACCTCGGCGTTACTCTGGACCCTGATCTCTCTTTTGACGAACATATCAAGACTGTTTCAAGGACAGCTTTTTTCCATCTACGTAACACTGCAAAAATCAGAAACTTTCTGTCTAAAAATAATGCTGAAAAATTAATCCATGCTTTTGTTACTTCTAGGTTAGACTACTGCAATGCTCTACTTTCCGGCTACCCGGATAAAGCACTAAATAAACTTCAGTTAGTGCTAAATACGGCTGCTAGAATCCTGACTAGAACCAAGAAATTTGATCATGTTACTCCAGTGCTAGCTTCCCTACACTGGCTTCCTGTTAAGGCAAGGGCTGATTTCAAAGTTTTACTGTTAACCTATAAAGCGTTACATGTGCTTGCTCCTACCTATCTTTCCCGAGTTGGTCCTGCCGTACATACCTACACGTATGCTACGGTCACAAGACACAGGCCTCCTAAATGTCCCTAGAATTTCTTAACAAACAGCTGGAGGCAGGGCTTTCTCCTATAGATCTAGAGACATCGAACCGCCCTTGCTGTCTCTGCCTGGCCGGTTCCCCTCTCTCCACTGGGATTCTCTGCCTCTAACCCTATTACAGGGGCTGAGTCACTGGCTTACTGGTGCTCTTTCATGCCGTCCCTAGGAGGGGTGCGTCACTTGAGTGGGTTGAGTTACTGACGTGATCTTCCTGTCTGGGTTGGCGCCCCCCCTTGGTTTGTGCTGTGGTGGAGATCTTTGTGGGCTATACTCGGTCTTGTCTCGGGATGGTAAGTTGGTGGTTGAAGTTATCCCTCTAGTGGTGTGGGAGCTGTGCTTTGGCAAAGTGGGTGGGGTTATATCCTTCCTGTTTGGCCCTGTCCGGGGGTATCATCGGATGGGGCCACAGTGTCTCCTGACCCCTCCTGTCTCAGCCTCCAGTATTTATGCTGCAGTAGTTTATGTGTCGGGGGGCTAGGGTCAGTTGGTTATATCTGGAGTACTTCTCCTGTCTTATCCGGTGTCCTGTGTGAATTTAAGTATGGTCTCTCTAATTCTCTCCTTCTCTCTCTCGGAGGACCTGAGCCCTAGGACCATGCGTCAGGACTACCGGGCATGATGACTCCTTGCTGTCCCCAGTCCATCTGGCCTTGC